>NC_064773.1:585000-885000 GCF_011397635.1 Epinephelus fuscoguttatus
CAGCAAGTTGCCAACAAGTCCAGCAAGAGTTGATGATAAGTTGACAAGTCAAGTCAGGAACAAGTTGTCAAAAAGAAACTGGAACCAGAATAAAATTCAACAATGGGTCAGCAACAAGCTGGCAAATGTTTGGCAAACCATCAGTGATCAGATTGAAAATAAATCTGGAATAATTCAGTCTGAATAATAATTTGAAATCATGTCGGGAACAAGTTGGCAGTAAACTGGCAACAAGGCAGCAATGTGTTGGAAAAATGACTGCAACAAGTTGACAAGTCCAAACAAGGGTTGATGATAAGTTGACGACCAGGGGAAACACAGCAGAGACAATAGGTTGGTGTTTTAACATGAGAATGGATGAAGCTCCTCCTCCTCCTCCTCCTCCTCCTCCCAATAAACCCAATCTGTCCTGACTGAACTGGGAGCAGCCTGAGGAGCTACGTGCAGATGTAAGTAGGTAACAAAGACAAGTGCAGAGTGAATCCTGCCTCCAGGTGTGCTGACTCAGCAGAGAGGACAGAGGACTGAAGATACTGCATGATATGTTGTGTTGCTCTCACAGAGACAAAGACACGTCTCCCAGCTGTCACACTCACACTGAAATAAAGGAGACAGAATATATATTGCTCTCCTCTTCCTCCTCTTCTTCATCATCTGTTGACATTTTAATCTGCTGACTCGACGCTCTGAGAGAGCTCAGAGACGACGGAGAAAACAGGAAGAGACGGAGGAAAATAAAGTCAAATTCAGAGCTGATAATATCACTCTATTTATAGCACGTGCGCACACACACACACACACAGATATGCATATATACTGAATATATTTTGTTGTGTGTGACGGCGCATCAGTCCTGCAAACATGCAGAGAAACTGTCAGTGAATGCATCACCACAAAACAGGACGACTGATTATCACACACACACACACACACACACACACACACACACGCACACACACACACACACACACACACACACACGTGTGCACGCGCACACAGTCAAAAATATGACAGAATAAAAATAGATTTTCTTTCACAGGAACAAAACTGTTAGAAAACTGACTCATAAAAACTTTGACCAGTGAGTCTCCCACTGAGTCATGTGACCTCAGCAGGTGATCCATGTACCTGAAACACGTCTCTTTGATCTCTGGTACTTCAAAGCTGTGATTGGTGGATTATCTGACTCTGATCTACCAGGTTCACTTTATCCTCCATCATTTGTCACATGACCTCATTGTCCAATTCGCCATCTCACTGTTTGGCGGTCACGCTGCCCTGCTGCTGGAGGGGAGGAGGGAGGTGAGGATGGAGGGGGGGGCAGAGGTGAGGATGGAGGGGGGGGCAGAGGTGAGGATGGGGGCGGACTGCAGATCATGTCTTTATCTCAGTGAGGATGTTCTCTCCAAGGTGACCGTCAGCTCTACTCTTCCCTCCTGAACCATCGACTGATCGCTCACACTGCAGACTCACCGTGACTTTAACGTGACACTGATGAGCGTTCATCAACATCAGCGCACACTGACACACTTCAGCCTCTCCAGCCTCCTGTCACAGGGTCGACAGGCAGAGAGAGGAGTGGTAACATTTCCATATTCTCAATGCTGTGCTTTTATTTTGAAGATCCATCCTGGCATCAACAGGATTGAAACCAGAACAGGGATCAGTTTGTCTCCTCTGTCGTTTGTATTTCAAGAGTCTGCAAACACTGTTCAGTCGTCATGAACACATCTGATGTGTGTCCTCTTTACTCCTCCTCTGCTTATTCTTCTCCCAACAACGTACTCCAGACTGGGGCTCGTTTTACTGTGACATCATCATCCTCACTGTGACCTCATCACAAGTCCACGTTTGGTCATGGACTTTCCACGTCCACATATGGCGTCCAAGGTACCCTGGGTGTGTTGGTTGTTGACGTTCTGGGACGCCGTGTCAACTTCAGCCTGTTACATGCATTGTCTGTTTTCAAAATACACTTCTGTTTTCACAGGAAATGTACAGTTTGATACAGTCTCTTTCAAAATAAAAGTACTACGTCGGTACAACACTGCCAACTGATGTTTGTTTCCTTCAACAACACACACGTGGTTACATTTAGCCAACACACACAAGTGGTTACGCTTAGCCGACACACACACGTGGTTACGTTTAGCCGACACACACACGTGGTTACGTTTAGCCGACACACACACGTGGTTACGTTTAGCCGACACACACACGTGGTTACGTTTAGCCAACACACACACGTGGTTACGTTTAGCCAACACACACACGTGGTTACGTTTAGCCAACACACACACGCGTGGTTACGTTTAGCCGACACACACACGAGTGGTTACGTTTAGCCAACACACACGTGTGGATACGTTTAGCCAACACACACGCGTGGTTACGTTTAGCCAACACACACGTGGTTACGTTTAGCCAACACACACACGCGTGGTTACGTTTAGCCGACACACACACGCGTGGTTACGTTTAGCCAACACACACACGCGTGGTTACGTTTAGCCAAAACACACACGCGTGGTTACGTTTAGCCGACACACACACGCGTGGTTACGTTTAGCCAACACACACACGTGGTTACGTTTAGCCAACACACACACACGTGGTTACATTTAGCCAACACACACACGTGGTTACGTTTAGCCAACACACACACGTGGTTACATTTAGCCAACACACACACGTGGTTACATTTAGCCAACACACACACACGTGGTTACATTTAGCCAACACACACACGTGGTTACGTTTAGCCAACACACACACGTGGTTACATTTAGCCAACACACACACACACGTGGTTACGTTTAGTCAACACACACACACACACACACGTGGTTACGTTTAGCCAACACACACACGTGGTTACGTTTAGTCAACACACACACACACACACGGTAAGTCACTGCTCAAGCACTGCCTTTCAAAGACTTCGCAGTGAGACTGGACTCTGTTGTGATATCCTGTAAAAGTTGACAATTATTTCACCAGGTACATTTGCTTATCTGCAATAGTGAATCTCTTTTCACACAAACTTCATTAACAAAATCTTTGTTGTAATAAAACATTTGTTCAACCAACAGTAACCTTCTGTTTTCATTCCTTTAAGGATCATTGTCATTGAGAATAAGATAAAATCTGTGATACTGTGAAACCACAACACTCTGTGAGACCGTTATCGCATCGTGAAAATCTCATACTGTTGCATCCCTACTCCAGACCCAGCAATGTCTTCAGAGTTTCACTTTTACCCGATGTCGGCAGCAGGACGGTAAGCTCCTTTCTCACATTTCATCTCCAGACTCAGACAAATCAAAAACAGCTGTCAAAATTAACACCAGTGATTCTTCATGAAATACGAAGTAAACACAAGATGGAGAATTCAGCAGGAGGGAAACACCTCAGCGTCCAGAGCACCGACACACAGAGAGAGAGAGAGAGAGAGAGAGAGAGAGAGAGAGAGAGAGAGAGAGAGAGAGTTCACTGAGTCTTGTCATATGCTGCTCCACCTCCTGAGCCTCAGCCGCCCACAGCTGCGTCAGCACCACAGGGATAACTGGCTCATGGCGGCCGAGCGTTCACAGTGATGTCGCTCTGTGATCGGCTCTTCCTGTCACCGTGAAGCATTGGATTGTTCACTCTAATCTAATCTAATATATATTTAGATTGCTTCTCCCCAATTTCTCTTCAAGAATTGACCGCAGTGATTTCTTCATCCAAATCATCAACGTGTCTCTTAGACCCCATCCCAACTAGGCTACTTAAGGAGGTCTTTCCTTTAGTTAACACTCATATATTAGATATGATCAATATATCCTTATTAACAGGCTATGTACCACAGTCTTTTAAGGTAGCTGTAATTAAACCTCTACTAAAAAAGCCCACCCTGGATCCAGAGGTGTTAGCCAACTATAGACCAATATCTAATCTTCCCTTTATGTCAAAGATCCTTGAGAAAGTAGTCGCAGACCAGCTGTGTGATTTTCTCCATGATAATAATTTATTTGAGGAATTTCAGTCAGGATTTAGAGTGCATCATAGCACTGAGACAGCTCTAGTTAAAATTACAAATGACCTTCTGATTGCTTCAGACAAAGGACTTGTCTCTGTACTTGTTTTATTAGATCTTAGTGCAGCGTTTGACACAATTGACCATCAAATTCTACTGCAGAGACTGGATCACTTAATTGGCCTAAAAGGTTCAGCACTGAGCTGGTTTAAATCTTATTTATCTGATCATTTTCAGTTTGTTCACGTTCATAATGAATCATCCTTACGTACTAAAGTTTGTTTTGGAGTTCCGCAAGGTTCTGTGCTCGGACCAATCCTGTTTACTCTATATATGCTTCCTTTAGGTAACATCATTAGAAATCACTCTATAAATTTCCATTGTTATGCGGATGATACTCAGTTGTATTTACCGATGAAGCCAGAAGAAACTAATCAATTAACTAAACTCCATAACTGCCTTAAAGACATAAAAACTTGGATGAGCACCAGTTTCCTGATGTTAAATTCAGACAAAACTGAAGTTATTGTTCTTGGCCCCAAACAACTCAGAGACTCTTTATCTGATGACATAGTTTCTCTAGATGGCATTGCTCTGGCCTCTAGCACTACCGTAAGAAACCTCGGAGTAATATTTGATCAAGATTTGTCTTTTAATTCTCATTTAAAACAAACCTCACGGACTGCATTTTTTCATCTGCGTAATATTGCGAAAATTAGGCCTATCCTGACCTGAAAAGATGCAGAAAAATTGGTCCACGCTTTTGTTACCTCAAGGCTGGATTACTGTAACTCTCTATTATCAGGTAGCTCTAGTAAGTCCTTAAAAACTCTCCAGCTAATTCAGAATGCAGCAGCACGTGTACTAACAGGAACTAAGAAACCAGATCATATTTCTCCTGTTTTAGCTTCTCTGCACTGGCTCCTGTAAAATCCAGAATTGAATTTAAAATCCTACTGTTAACTTATAAAGCTCTAAATGGTCAAGCTCCGTCATATCTTAGAGAGCTCATAGTGCCATATTATCCCACCAGAACACTGCGCTCTGAGAACGCAGGGTTACTCGTGGTCCCTAAAGTCTCCAAAAGTAGATCAGGAGCCAGAGTCTTCAGCTATCAGGCTCCTCTCCTGCGGAATCATCTTCCTGTTACGGTCCGGGAGGCAGACACCGTCTCCACATTTAAGACTAGACTTAAGACTTTCCTCTTTGATAAAGCTTATAGTTAGGGCTGGCTCAGGCTTGCCCTGTACCAGCCCCTAGTTAGGCTGACTTAGGCCTAGTCTGCCGGAGGACCCCCTATAATACACCGGGCACCTTCTCTCCTTCTCTCTCTCTCTCTCTCTCTCTCTCTCTCGTATTCTATTACTGCATCTAGCTAACTCGGCCATTCTGGATGTCACTAACTCGGCTTCTTCTCCGGAGCCTTTGTGCTCCACTGTCTCTCAGATTAACTCATATCACAGCGGTGCCTGGACAGCGTGACGTGTGTGGTTGTGCTGCTGCCGTGGTCCTGCCAGATGCCTCCTGCTGCTGCTGCTGCCATCATTAGTCATTAGTCATACTTCTACTGTTATTATACACATATGACTATTGTCACACATGTATACTGCCAGGTATTAATACATACTTTCAACATATTGTACCACAGTAGCCAGAACTATAACTATAATATTATTACTTTCATTAATGTTGTTGTAAGCTACTGTCATTACCTGCATCTCTCTCTCTCTCTCTCTCTCTCTGTGTCATATGGATTACTGTTAATTTATCATGCTGATCTGTTCTGTACGACATCTATTGCACGTCTGTCCGTCCTGGAAGAGGGATCCCTCCTCAGTTGCTCTTCCTGAGGTTTCTACCGTTTTTTCCCCGTTAAAGGGTTTTTTGGGGAGTTTTTCCTGATCAGCTGTGAGGGTCATAAGGACAGAGGGATGTCGTATGCTGTAAAGCCCTGTGAGGCAAATTGTGATTTGTGATATTGGGCTTTATAAATAAAATTGATTGAAATTGATTGATTGATTCACCCACTGACAGGGAACCTGAGCCGTGTTCAGACCGTCATGAGACAGGTGGGTTTTACCCTACCAATGATGTGTTGTTGCCATAGTAACCCTGCCCAGTAATTACATGTAATTACATCAGTGACTTTTAACCTTAATTGAATAATTGAGGCTGTTTCAGGGCCCTGACACGCCGAGCCGTCAGCCTGGTCTCTGTGGCGTGCCCCACATCGTTCACCCTGATTGGCTTTTTTTTTTTTTTTCCCCGAATGTGCTGATTGGCTGCAGTCTTTGTGGTGTGTTCAGGTGCAACTTTCTGAACAATACAAAGAGACAAAACAGTCAGCCTTCATCGCCACTGACTTTAAAGGTAAACATTAAGGAACATTATTCATGTTCTTTGGTAATTTAAGGTGTTTTTTCTTCCTTAAAAAATCCCTTAAACTCTGCAGATAGAGTTTATTAAAGGATTCAGATGATGGAGATAAAGACAAACAACAGTAAAGATCTCCACATTAAAAACTGATGTGAGTCCAGACAAGCAGCACAATCAGAGTCACTGTGGGATTCGAACCATCGTCCAGATTGTTGCCGTAGAAACAATCAATCGATGGAGCTCCTGCAGCACATTAAACAGACGGGAACATTGCAGCAGAGGGATCAATATAAACCAACACACCGTTCATCACTTCACTGCACAGCAGCTCCATTAACATACATCCAACACACAGAGGAACCATTGCTCTCTGTTACCATCATCATCATCATCATCATCATCATCATCATCATCAGGATAATCAGGTGTTTCTGTGTGAATCAAACTGATCTCAGATCAGCTGCGCAGACTGTGTGTGTGCAGTGAATGATTCACTGAGAGCAGCTGATCACGTTCTATTGATTCACTCTGAAACAACACAGAGACGTTCTGTGGCTGCTTTTTCATATTCAACCTTTCTGAGACAGAAACGTTTCTGAGTCTGTTTAATCACTTGTGTTTGGTGTCTGTCTGTGTGATCACACACAGATAATACAACATCTTTAATGACCACAAGAACCACTGAAAAGAACCTACAGCCTCCTCAGTGACCACTTTATGTCCAGGACCTTCAGATCCACCTGAAGGACCTCCAGGACCTCCTCCACACCAACTAGAGTCATGTGTGGACGTGTGGAACAGAACCAGTATATAACCGGGACACAGTGTTGATGTTAACGCGTCGTTCTTCTTCTCTTGTTGTCAGATAAACTGATGAAACATTAAATCAGGAGTTTGATCCTCCACAGGAAACACGGTGCGTTCTGCAGGTGTTTACAGCCACGAACGTAACAGCTGTTTCATTGTTTTATACAACAGTCAGCTGTGTGTGTGTGTGTGTGTGTGTGTGTGTGTGTGTGTCACTGTATCCTGGTGTTACGCAGAAACAAGGTGAGTTTCTCCTCTCAGCTCCACACCTGCTGCTGTAATTACCCTCAGGGACAAATGGATTATATAACACACACACACACATATGGTGACACACACACGCAAACACACAGCTACATACACACAGTGACACACACACACACACGCACACAGATGTCAGGTGATATAATGACCTGTTAACACTGATGAATGAATGAGGTTGAGGGTTTGAGGTTTCAGTTCATCAGGAGAGAAACAGACGCAGTCAGCAAACTGTAACACACACACTGTACCACACAACACACACACACACACACACACACACACACCACACACACTGTACCACACAACACACACACTGTACCACACACACACACACACTGTACCACACAACACACACACTGTACCACACACACACACACACACACTGTACCACACACACACACACACACACTGTACCACACAACACAACACACACACACACACTGTAACACACACACTGTACCACACAACACACACACACACACAACACACACACTGTACCACACACACACACACACACACACAGTAACACACACACTGTACCACACAACACACACACACACACACACACACACACTGTACCACACAACACACACACACACACACACACACACACACACACACACACACACACACACACACACACACACACACACACACACACACACACACACACACACACACACTGTAACACACACACACACACAACACACACACACACACACACACACACACACACACACACTGTAACACACAACACACACACACACACACACTGTAACACACACACACACACTGTAACACACACTGTAACACACAACACACACACACACACACACTGTAACACACACTGTAACACACACACACACACTGTAACACACACACACACACTGTAACACACACTGTAACACACAACACACACACACACACACACTGTAACACACACTGAGATGAGATTCAAAACAAACAATGATCAGCTGACTCTGACTCATGCAGCAGGTGACACTCAAACGTCTGACTTCACGTCAGCTCCACAAACTTTTATTTTATTTTATTTCAACATATTTCATGATTTATTGATGTTACAGCTGCAGCAGGAACCACAATAATAATGAACTTTAAATTAAACGTGTGTGTGTGTGTGTGTGTGTGTGTGTGTGTGTGTGTGTGTGCAGCTCCTGTTTCTATTTCCAGTTTGTAATTTTCTTTCTTTTTGCTGTAAAATTGGAAAAAAATTGAAATCTCAATAAAGAAAATGAGATTATATTTGTTCATTTCCACCGAGAGCAGCAGGTCGAGTACGAGTGAGGACTGTGTGTTTACTCTGTGTGTGTGTGTGTGTGTGTGTGTGTGTGTGTGATGTTTATCTGAAGAGGTGCCACAGTCTGAATGAGGCTAAAAATACGAGAGCAGCTGCTGCTGAAGCTTTTTATTGTGTTTAAAGTGACTGCAGAGCTGCAGGACACCGACTATATACTGGACTGTAACACATTACTATACACCGTCCTCTTACTGCAAGTGATTCTGACAGACTGCAATATAACATGTCATATACTGTCTGATGTAAGGCTGGATTCTGAGAAGGTTATCGTAACATTGCAGCCATAGTACTGTTTTATACTGCTGTGTAATAAGATGTCATATACTGCTTTACACCATGTGTTACTTATACACTGTTACACACTGCGTGTCATATTCATTCTGTGTGTAAAATAAGAGAAAGCATGTTGGCTGATTCTGAGAGTTCATTTTAAAGCCGATATCAGCTGATACTGATGACGTACTGGTATTACTGTGCAACCATAGAAAAATTAATTAAAAGCAAAGTACTGCAAAAGTCAAGAACACAAACACTAAACACAGAGATGACAATAAAAATATGAAACAATACTAAAAATACTACAATAAATCTACACACAGAAACCAGCCCCTTTGACACTGCCAGATTTTTGGTGAATGTTGGGCCGTGACTTGTGGGAGGAGCTGTTGATGACTTGTGGGAGGAGCTGTTGATGACTTGTGGGAGGGGCTGTTGATGACTTGTGGGAGGAGCTGTTGATGACTTGTGGGAGGGGCTGTTGATGACTTGTGGGAGGAGCTGTTGATGACTTGTGGGAGGGGCTGTTGATGACTTGTGGGAGGAGCTGTTGATGACTTGTGGGAGGAGCTGTTGATGACTTGTGGGAGGAGCTGTTGATGACTTGTGGGACGAGCTGTTGATGACTTGTGGAGGGGCTGTTGATGACTTGTGGGAGGAGCTGTTGATGACTTGTGGGAGGGGCTGTTGATGACTTGTGGGAGGGGCTGTTGATGACTTGTGGGAGGAGCTGTTGATGACTTGTGGGAGGGGCTGTTGATGACTTGTGGGAGGAGCTGTTGATGACTTGTGGGAGGGGCTGTTGATGACTTGTGGGAGGAGCTGTTGATGACTTGTGGGAGGAGCTGGTGATGACTTGTGGGAGGAGCTGTTGATGACTTGTGGGAGGAGCTGTTGATGACTTGTGGGAGGAGCTGTTGATGACTTGTGGGAGGGGCTGTTGATGACTTGTGGGAGGAGCTGTTGATGACTTGTGGGAGGAGCTGTTGATGACTTGTGGGAGGAGCTGTTGATGACGCTGCACGTGCGAGCCACTGGCGGTGGATAAACAGGAAACAGCTGATAGCAGGAATTAGCGAGCAGCTAGTAGCAAGAGGGAAACACAAACCTGACAGACACTGTAAAGATGAGCAACTGGGGAGACAAGGAATTGTGCGCCCTCCTTGTCCTCGCAAACGAAGAGGCCATTAACCGTCAGATGACGGGGACGGTGAAGGACGGGCCGACTTACGAGAGAATCACCGAAGGACTGACCAGCCGCGGCTTCCCTCCCACGTCACTGTTTACGTCACACGCTGAGCTACACGTTTTGTTACTTGCTCACGCCCCCCATTGCCCCGAAAAAGGCACATTCTGTATAAACAAAAGTAGGTAGGCGGCATTTTGCTGCACTCCCCGATTTTGTTTTTATACTGCCAATGCTGAAAAAAGACTGATTGGGCTTTCCTGCAAATTTGCACAACTCCTGTTTTAAAAAGGGCTCCTGACTAATGTGACCCACAGGATTAGTACACTTGAGTGTCGTACACTTTGTACACTACGGACTTCTTGCATGGTTCACTCATTTCAGCAGGTAGTGTTGTCTTAAATCACTCACCGCCACTTTGCTCCTACAGGAAGTGGTGACAGCTTTTTTTTACCGCCTCTTCTTCGTCTTGTTTTTAAATGGTGAATATCAAACAGACAGTGGAGCAATATCACCAGCGCTATCCGCTGTCTCCGCCCACACATAAACCAAACTTACAGCACGACATCAGTGCTGATTAAAATGTGCCGCCGTAGCTAATCATCACAGACCCACGAACATCACTGACGGCTCCTATTGGACATCAGTTTTGGTTCTTAGTGTAAAAACATGTGGAACTAACAGACTCCTTGTTGTCTCCAGTTGCCATGGCAACAGTTGACAAGATGGCGACTGCTGAGGGTGAGAAGTGTCAACGCTTGGACCGTTTGAAGTGTGTCAGTAGTTCACTGTGTTTTACTATGAACACACTCACAATATGAAGTGTTCATTAGTCTGACACACACTGACTGTGTTATCTGTGGAGCATCTGTGACTCATCTCTCTCACACACACACACACACACACACACACACACACACACACACACTCTCACGGTCGCTGTTATTGTTGTTTATTACAACAGGAAGAGATTTTCTGCAGACACTGACTCACCCTGTGTGTGTGTGTGTGTGTGTGTGTGTGTGTGTGTGTGTCTGAATTTACATGGACGTACTTGTTGTTAATAATTCAGTAATAAATGTAATAAATTATAAAGTGTAAAACTATTTTCATCAAATATTAACACACAGATAAAATGTGTGTGTGTCAGTGTGTTCGACTGATCCAGGACCAGCTGAGCTCCTGCTCTGTGTGTGTGTGTGTGTGTGTGTGTGTGTGTGTGTGTGACATGGTGAACATTTCTGTTTCAGACCAACGTGTGGTGAGATTTAAACAAAGTCACTCTGTAATTATGAGTTCTGTATCTGACGTTATTATTTCACATGTTTCAGACTGATATCTCATAATTACCTGGAGACACACATCTCCTCATTACGAGATACCAGAGCCAGTGATTTCACCAGCAGCCTGTAAATGTGACTGTCATATTTTTGTTACTCAGATCAGACTGAGCATCAGCCCGACACCAGAACCAGGTAAAGTCCAGGTGACACTGACCCACAGCCGGCCCACATCACGGGAGCTGATCTCACCAACAGGGTCTGGAACCAAATTTGGTTCCTTTAAGGGTGCCGACCAAATCATGTCGACACTGCCGAGGTTGGTGCCAAACTTCTGTATCTAGGAAGCACACCTGGGCGAGAGCGTCGGGTTCAGAGAGGAGGAGGAAGCACTGTGAAGGAGCTCAAAGCTGGGGACCATCTGTGGAGCACCCAGGGGCCAGGAGCCGGCCCCTGGGTGCTCCACAGCAGTAACAACAGACACTCTGAGGTCGTCACATTTCAGCACTTGTTCAGCGACTTCCTGTGTTGGACACTGAGAAAAAACACGTCCTTTCATGTTAGCATGATGTGCTGCTGGTCTTTTTATTTTTTAGCAACATATTTACTGACATTTTATTAACTCTATTTTAACTTTTCTTTCCAGACATTTATGAATAGTTTTCAAACATTTTAATAAAGCATTTTTTTTATCAATCACTTTTTCTGACTTTTTTAAACCATTTTGTTGGAAAATTTCATAATATTTTTCTGACATTTTATTTACATTTTTTTCCAAACATTTTTATAAATCTTTTTTTTTTTAAATTTTATTAATACTTTTTCTGGCTTTTTAAAACACTATACAATATACAATACAATATTTTTTGGACATTTTATGAACTTTTTTCCGCCATTCTAATATTTTCGAGATCTTCATTACTTTTTTTGGACATTTCACAATATTTTTCTGAATTTTATCAACACTGTTTCAGACATATTTCAAACATCTTTAGGACATTTTATTCATTTTGTCAATGATAATAATAATTGTTTTAATGTCATCAATGTAACCCTGCAGCAGCATCACTCAGTGTGTGAAGCTGTTGCATCATAAGCCTGTGATTCAGTGACGCTGTCATCGTACAGCCTGCAGACATCACACCTGATGTCGTACCAAAGTTTATTCGATCCACGTTACACAGTGTCGCTGCACTAAACTTATCAGACTGATACAGTCTTTACAGAAACCAAACCCTTCTGCGTCAGCTGGAGGAGAAGCAAAGATGAAACCCAGTGAGAGAGTTAAAGTGCAGACTGCTCCTTTACTCTGAGAAGAAGAAGAAGAAGCTGCAGAGAGGAAAACGTTTGCTTTCATGTGAGCGCTGAAACAGAACCAGGCCGACGTCTAATATCATCTTTTATCTGACTTAACAAGCTTAGGGCCAATTGGCTGGCCCCGGCCCTGCCGTCACCATGGCAACTAATTTAGCTCTCCCTCCTGACTGTGCTCTTTGTGTCTGCGCTTCACCTGCTGCTCGTGTTCAAACACAGAAACACGTCCGACTGGTTCAATAAGACGAGAGGTCTCACTCTGACTCAGGTCGGCTGTCCGCTGCTCAACAACAGCTGCAGCTGCACTACAGTCACAATTATTGTGACCTGTTAAAACCAGAGGTCAGTCCGCTCACAGCGTCTCTGTCACACTGTAAAGACTTGTGTGAAACCATTTTTTGTTTTTGCTTCTCAGCACGGTGGGATCAATGACGAACATGCATCATGTTACGTTACGATAAACAGCGTCTTTCTCTCTGATGTCCGTCCACAATAAACGTCCAGAGATCCTCTCAAAATCAGAGAAGAAGAAGCTGCAGATCTCGTCTGCAGAGTCAAAGTAACCTGCTGATATCTGTCTGTACGGCTGCAACAATAACCAAATATTAAGTTTGATTTTGGCTTGAAAATGAACATATTGGTGGACACACAGTGTCACCAGGTCGAGTTCACCCAGCACACTGTGGTGACTAGTTAACGTGCAGATATTCCCCCACTGACTGATCGAACGGTCCCAGAGAAGGTAGACTTTCAGTCCACTGAGATTTTCTTTGGTTGATTACAGCCTGAAGAAATCATGTGAACAGTGAAAGAAACTTGCGTCTACGCCGCAAAGTAGCACAACCTACGTCTCTGTCCAGAGTCGACTCTGTCTGAACAGCGCCGCTGCAGCGTCACAGGACTTTAAGCACCGTACAATATACAGTGACGGATCTGTTTCCATCCAGCTCTCAGAGACAGACTCACTCCATTCAACCAGAGACACGTGTCCAACAAACACTGTGTTCACTGGGTTAGATTGTGTGAGGACAGATGTAGGAGTCCCTACATGACAGTCACTGTATGTGAGGACCTGTTACTGTGACACCTGAGAAGTGTATCCATGAGAGCCACATGTGTGTGTGACAGAGTGCACGTCTGAAAGGATCCAGAGGAAGTTTAATCAAAGATGTAAAAACTTTAAAAAGACTCTGTGACTCTAACATATAGAAACCAAAGAAGAAGAGACATCTCTGGTCGGAGGTGTCGGCGCGTTCGCTCGTTAGCTTCCTGTTTGTGCTCCTCCAGCCTGTCAGATTTATTGCAGAGTGAGAATCAGCATATTAGCAGTTAATGTGTTTCCTGTATCTGTGAGCTGCAGTGATGATGCTGCTAATGGATTTACATTGGTGTGTTTGTGTCGAGGGAGTTTGTGTTCTAATGAGAAAAACATCATAAAGAGGTGGAAACATGCTGATTGTGTTCTGCCACAACATCCATCACACTCTGCGTCTCTTAAAGCTGCTCTTTATTGAGTCTCTGCTCCTCAGGGGAACATCACGCTGCTCTCGTCTCACCAGCAGCGCCATGACTCACTGATAACACTCAAACACGCGCAAGCGCACACACGTGAGCGCGGTGCCCAGAGAGGCAGTCAGAGCTACAGGCTACAATGAGGCTAAAAACAGAGTTCAAATGAGGTTTTTCCAAACAACTTTTTATGTCGGGGCTTCAGGACACTTGGATCACTACGGACGAGCAGTATGGAGATATTTTGTGGTTTCAATGATGTGTTTTTGGACGTTTGAATCTGGGGCGCCGTCAGCCTCCATTAGGTAGAGTTGTGTTGCTACCTCCTCTCCCCTTGGATCTCTGCAAGTGATGTGAGGACTCTAAAACTTCACCTGAGCCTCCCTCGGCATATGGGTGAGTAGATAATGGCTGAATTTACATTTTTGGGTGCACTATCCCTTTAAAGGTTCTGAGTCCTGACCCTGAGCTCTGCTTCAAACAGATATGACATCATATCAAACACAAGCAGAAGAACACAGGTTTATAATCTCATGTGTGCGACCTCTGGACCTCCTCATGTTGGAGGGAAATTATCTGAACACTGACGTAAGATTCAACATGTGTAACACAGTCTGGACTCGTGTATGTGTGTGTGTGTGTGTGTGTGTGTGTGTGTGATCATATTTCTTCTCATGTGTGTCTGAACATGACAAACTGTTTCTACACGTGAGAAAGTTCCATAGCAGCTTCAGATCAGATGTCTCAACACCTGCAGAGATGAGAGGGGACAGGTGGGGACAGGTGGGGACAGGTGGAGACAGGTGGGGACAGGTGGAGACCGGTGGAGACCGGTGGAGACAGGTGGGGACAGGTGGGGACAGGTGGGGATGTCGTTGTTGGATGCTGGGTTACTAATCTCTCTGATGGTGAAGACCATGATATGAGGCTGAAAGGTCCAGAAAAAGCTGGTACATGAGTTCAGATCATTTCCCTCTGTGCTGTGGGTTCACTGAGTCGAGGGTGGTGCTGCTTGTCAGTGAGGAAGAGGAGGAGGAGGAGGAGGAGGTGCTGTTAGGGACTGCCTGCAGCTGCAGGACAGCGTATACAAGTGTATGTTTCCGTCTGTCTCAGCGTCCGTCTGTCCTCCTCCCAGCACTCTGAAAGCTTTCTGTGTCTCCTGGTGTCGACACTCGTCTGTCTCAAAGTGTCCTCTCAGCTTTTTGTTCTCCTGCTGGGACATGTTCAGAGTCCATCAGTCACACTGTGTCTCTGACACACACACAAGTGTTCAGCTGTCATTTATGTCCTCTCACTGTGGACGTGTCCCCGCACCACCGTCTCCACTGTCCCTTCATATGCCGCTTTGGTTAAAGCTCACCTTTAATGGAGCAGCATGTTGCAGCAATGTGTTGCAGCAGCAACATTTTGGGGCAGCAGTGTGTCGCAGCAAGGCTTGAAGCAGCAATGTGTTGCAGCAGCACATTTCAGCAGCAGCATGTTGCCTCATCAACATGTTGCAGCAATATGTTGCAGCAGCGTGTTGCTACTCCCCACCTCAGGCGACGACATAAGGTCGGGGGCGGGGCCACAGGTCACCCGTCCTGCAGGTACGGGACAGGTGATCTGCGGAGCCACCGGATCCTCTGGTGGTGGACTGACCGGAGATCAGGTCACACAGAGAGCATGCAGAGACGAGGAAACCTGATCCTGATCCAGGTCTGACACACAGACTGAGACCATCACAGCTGACAGCAGCAGGTGAGGCCCCCGGGGGCCACAGCTCCTCCACAGGTGCAACAACACGTGACTGCAGTTTGGACAGACGCTGGGTAAGTCACAACAAATATAAAACTGTCTCTGAAACTCTCCGATAAAAACTCAGAGCAAAGTTACAGGTTGATAAAATGATTAATGAAACCACTGAGCTTCGTCACATCTTCATCATTTAACACCTTCAACCAGTTTCATTATTTCAGCTGCACGCGTTTGTAGTTTTAAAACATGAATCAGGAACTGAAACATTTGTTTGTTTCATCCAGCTGAAGAAACGACCGACGGAGGAGACACCACCCGCACAGACCCTCCTCCTCCTCCTCCTCCTCCTCCTCCTCCTCCTCCATCACTACAATCCCTCCTTCATGGTGGATTTCCACAAGAAGTTAAGTCACTTTAAAAACAGCCAGCAGTCTGTTTATAAGTCAAACACATAAAGAAGCTTATATTATCTCACACACACACACACACACACACACACACACACACACACACACACACACAGACACACAGTGACTGTCTGATGACCTCATCAGGTGCTGTGTGAATGTAAACGTCTCTTTAATAATAAGTATCCATAATTATCCGACTGAGTTAATCAGCTTTGATTTTCAGCAGCTTTAAAGTGACACTGATGACTTTTTGGATTTGAATCGATATTTAACGTGAACAACAGATTAATAAACGTCATCTGTTTTATATTTAATATTTCTGACGTCAGCAGCAGACCTGGTTTTATCTGACATGCTCAGTTCACAGCTCATTGCTGCAACAATTTTATACACTCTCTCGTATATATTAACAGGTGCTGCTTCTGCCAATGTTGAGACGACATTTGGTTCCTATTTATGTTTTAAATTGTTATCAATAATGCAGTGATCACATCAGGCACTGGTCACCAGTGAGGAAAGGTCAGTACTGGGCTGATATGGGACCAGTGAGGAATCTTTCTGCTGCAGGTGTGACTCAGCTGACTGACTGATTCCTCCATGAGGGGAACTGCAGTCGGCTAAACCAGAGCAAATAAAAGCACGGGCTAAAATCTCTGAATCTTTGACGGACAGGAAACGCTCTTATTTTGATCCCCAATGGTAAAAGCCAGAGCTGATGACAGAGTTGATTAAAACCTCTTAGGGCTGTGCGATATGACGATATACATCGTGTGACGAGAGAAAAATGTCTATCGTTTATATCGTTGTGACGCAAATTACACTTTTTACAGCAATATTTTTCATCATTTGGAGTCTCTCCATCTTTTGCACGGATCTCATTGATAAATTACTCCTCTTGCTTTTAATTCGCGAAGCTTTTATGGCACTTAAAGCAACATAACAAGTTTATATAACTCCGCTGTCTGTCTCTGCTGTGCTGCACTGAGGGCTCAGCCCCACAGAGAGCAGAGACGCAGCAAAATGGTGACAATATTCAGACCAAATCAGGTGGTGTGGAGTACAGCCTCAGTGTTGGTGTGTGGGCATGTTTGTGCTTTAGAACATAACCGCTGTGAAACAATCTGGGTTGGGGGGCAACTTTTTATTCATTGGATTAAAATGTGCTATATCATGATATGTATCGTTATCGGGATATGAAATGACCTATATCGTGATATGTGATTTTGGTCATGTCGCCCAGCCCTAAAACCTCTGTTTAATCCTGGTCAAGTTGGAGAAAGCTTTTTGTCTCCAGGATTTTACATCCTCAGTGCAGTTAAAGAGGACATTGTTACTGCAAGGTTTGAGTGGGAGACACAGCTGAGTGTCGTCAGCGTAATAAACACTAAGAGATATTTTTCTTTCTAAAACAGACCCCGAGGAAAGCAGATACAAGGCAAATGAAATGGGGCCTGACATGGAGCCTTGTGGTACGCCACAGGAGATGGGAGCAGAGGAAGAGGGCACACTGTCGACTGAGACAGAGGCAGATCGGTTTGTAGGTCGGAGACAAACCACTATAGGGTCGGTCCCTGAATGCAACACCATGCTTCATCCTCTGGTCTATAAAATGTCTCTAACACAGGACATCGAGCTGTCGGAGGCTTCAAACGTCTCGATTCATCTGACCAGCTGTTTAATTTTTTTTTTAATAATCAGATATTGTTTTTATATTTGAAGTGTTTTTTGAGCAGATTTCTCTGTTTGAAATAAACACAGTGAATTATTATAACTTTAAGACACGATTTTAAAACAGTGTCATTTATCATTTTTTCTGCTGACACAGCTGAATCAAAGTTTCGTCCTCCGATGGAAACATCATCATCTCATATTCATATTACAGCGTGGTGTACATGAATATATCAGCACATTATTCTGCTGCAGCTCGGTCTCTCCGCTGCGTGAAGACGGAGGAGAATGTGATCTGCTGACAGCAGCTGATCTGAGACCTCCCAGCGCCCAGAGAGAAATGAAGAAGAAGAAGAAGAAGAAGAAAGTGTGAGCGGAGCGTCTCTGGGGTGTATTTATCTTTCATCTGCTCTCAGTGAACCTGCTGTGTGTCTTTTAATAAAAGGGCTCTTTTTCCTGCAGCTGAATGACTGTGTGTGTGTGTGTGTGTGTGTGTGTGTGTGTGTGTGTGTGAGAGCTGCAGCTGTGCAGCAGTGTATTTATCTGTCTGTCATTGATATTCACAGCCAGCTCCGGATCAATGAGCCCCGACACTCTCACTATTATTTCATTTCTGGTGTCTAAAAGGCGAAGCCACGACTCGGCTAAATTGTTTTCCAGTCGTTTTTGGCTGACTCGTCACAAAGGAGGGGGGTCGGGGGTGAGGTGGGAGGGGGGGGGGGTGGAGTTAAACCTCCAGAGAGAGGTTTAGAGGATGGAAGAGGAAGAGGGGATGAAGAGGAGAGGAAGATGGATCACAACAGCACAACAGCACAGAGGGCTCTGATCCGTCACGTCTTTACACAGCTCGACATTTGGACCTGAACAAACTGTGAAGCAGCGTCCTGCCCCAGAAATACTGAGGTATAAAATAATACTGAGATATAAAACACTCGGTGTGTGAGTGTGATGACCTGCTGCTCATCACACAGCCTGATATTTATGACTCTCCACACACTGAGACAGTCTGAACATCCTCAGATTTATCATTTAAAACAAACTCTCTGCTCCTGATCCATACTCTACCTTCACAAACACACTTTGTTCTTTTCATTAATAAAAAAACACCAAACTAAGAGTTAGAAATCAAATCGCTGCTTCTGACCTCGACTCTATTATTTATCTCCTCGTCTCTGGCACACGTCAGTCTGAACTCTTCCACCGCAGCTCACTCTGAGCACTCAGAGCTCCAACAGGGATCATCCAACACCACTGATCCACTGATCCACTGATCCACTGATTCACACTGATTAAAATGGATTCACAGTAATTTTCGCCAGTTCACTGATTCACAAAGATTCACTGATTCAATGCATGCCGTGCAGTTTTGTGTCCGACTTCATCCCGACTCGCTCTGATGTCATACAGAAAAGAACAGCTATAATCTGGCAAGAGCGAGGCGGCCTCAGGTTTTAGATCCAGGTGCTGCAGCTGCTGTCCTCTGACTGTAAGACCTGGAGCATGAAGGGGAAACGCCTGCCTCTCACCTGATTGGTTTAGATGTTGACTCAACAAGATGACACTTAATATAAACTGTTAAGACCCTGACGCACCAAAGTCGGGCCGTCGACCAAAGTCGGGCCGTCGGTGAGCGTCTGTCGCCCTAGTTTTTGCCGTGTGTCCGTCGGCACTTCGGCATTGGCGGCTTTTCGGCTGATTGAACATGTCGTATCGGCGGCGGAGCTTGTCGGTGAGAGAGATCACTCTGATTGGCTGTTCAGGTTTTATTTCCTCGCCCCTGTAGCGAGTGAATCTGCCTGTAGTGAAACCGGGGCTAACCGGTGCTTCCTCCTCAGGCTCCACTTCACTCAGCTGCCCCACAGACCCGCTGCTTCTTCACACTTTAACCTGAATAACAAAGCAGGGCTCGGTGCTCCGGTTGGATAGTCACCTGTAGTTTCCCCGTTAGACTCCTGATGCTTCGTCATATGAGATAAATCAACAGTTTTAAACTCATTCAACTTTTATTTCAGTCTCTTCCATAAAGACTTTTTATCTGTTATATGTCAGCCTCCGTCAGTCGATCACAGACGTGTTCACTGTATTTTCCTGCACGTGCATCGTGATGCTCAGCAGAGACCCACTCATGGGTTAAATCAGCCCTGTCGCTGTTCTGTCAGGTCGCTCCCACTCAGCTTCCTGTCTGAGTTTTGCCTCCAAATATGCTAATCCTCCCACTTCACCTAATAAGACTCTTCATCAGCCTCCTCGTCTTCTTCCTCTGTACTCTAATTGCGTGCCGTCCACAGATCGCCCCACTGAGTCTCTGAGTGTCATTAAAACGGTCATTTCCAAATTAAACAGGAGCGGCGTTTTGGGACGAGGCGAAGTCTCCTCTGACGACACAAAGCATCTTCTCTGCTCGGCTGCTCCTCTAAGGTGGCTTCATTACCGAGCCCATTAAAAATAATCACTTAGAGAGAGTCTGTGTGTGTTCGGAGCAGCAAATGCATTAATTTAATTAGCAGCGTTAACGACGGATCGTCCCACGGAGACAGTAGAAGAAGAAAAGAGGAGACAGTGAGGAAGGAAGCTGGGACGAAGAAAGAGGAGGAAATATTATAACCTGCAGCTTCACCCTGACATCACTCCCAGCAAGACTGCAGCAGTCTGATATCTGTCACTGAGTTACCTGCCTGACCTGCTGTCACACAGGAAGTCACCTTTATTTATCACTTCCTGTTGGAGCAAAGTAAAAGCCCCTGGACTTGATTAACACTGAAGAGCTGCTGCTCTGAGCTGATGTCACATGACAGCAGTAATGCGTTCATTATTATTTATTATTTATCAACATGTTGTGGTTTTATATATCATTTTAAATTGTTTATTCCAGTGTTTGCTTTGATTTGCTTTTAGTGTGAAGTCGCTTTATAATGTGTTTTTACTTCCTGCTGAGAGCAGTGACCTGATCAGCACCTGAGAGCTTTTACCTTTGTATACACGTCTTGTTTCAGCCAATGAGTCTCGAGGACGCAGGAGGAGCAGTGAATGGAGAGCTGGGAGATGAAGACTAATGGCTGCTACACAAAAACAAGGCGGACGCTAAACATGCTAAACACACTAAACACGCCAGGGACGCCAGTTTGGGAGCAGCAGGAAGACGGTGCTAAGCAGCAAGGTGAGGAGAGCGTGAGGAGCAGCAGCCAGGCAGAGGACAGCGCTCCCCAGCACCAGTGAATCTTTCTTTTGCTTTTAGCCTGTGTTTTATCATCATTGAACTGATATTAAGTCGTCATCATTCCTCCTCTGGTGACTCAGCTCTCTCTACACATGATTAAAAGAATATTTTTATGGTCATGAGAATGTGGCGGTAGATACTGGACATGGTAACATGATAAGAAGGTTTTATTTGTGATGGCCACGATTAAAACATCTGCTGCCACAAAGAGATTTTTTATTTTAGGAGCTGGAGCGTTCATCAGGAGCCGTTTGGTAATTTATAGCACCAGACTGTCAGAGCGCAGACGGACACATTGAGAGTTTAACTTTTAACTTTCCCAGATCGCTCTTAACTAAAGAAGATCTTTCACTAAGAAGGAGTTGTAAGATGGAGCTGACCCACTCTTAACAGTCTTCTTAGTGACCAAACGCTCACAGATCCAGCTGCGTCAGGCACATTGAGGTGTAACTGAGCTCAGCTGGAACCTCATCAAGGGACGCTCCACCCGCTACTCTACATAAAGGCGTTGCCACATCACACACGTGTGAGATACCATGGCTGCTTTACAGCATGTTCTCTCTGCTAACCAACAGCGTCGCCGTGTGCGAAGCCAAACCGTACATGTAAATACATTTGAGTGTCAGCACTTCAGCCCACTGGACGTGCTGTCAGACCGGGCTGTCCAAATGAAGTAGTGGCTGAGATACAACGCCTCATCAACTAGTGTCTCCACACATCCGGAGGGCAACCCGGTGCAATTTGGCCCTCAGCCCGGAGGTGCAGTGCCTGGCTGCGCTGCATTTTTACGCAGTGGGGAGCTTCCTGGAGGTGGTGGGAGACGGCACCGGCCTCAGCAAGGCGTCTGTGTTTTGTTGTTTAAATATAACACATGTCCTCATGATTCTCTTACCAAGACTACTTCTTATTTAGTCGTACTCTTGTTTTCATCATGACAATAGGTCATTAACAAATATTTATCGTCTTAGTTTTTCATTAGAATTATTAGAGCACACATACACACGAGCAGCAGGGGATTAGTGCGTTAGGTAGCAGCGCTGTGTGTGACTTATGGCTGATGAAGTGGTGGCTGATCGATGTGTCTGACATCCATTGATTTAGTTTCAGCTCCGTGGCAGTGTCCAGCTCCTGTTAAGAGCTTCTCAAAGAGCGATCTTTAGAGCGACCCTGAGAAGGGCATTAAGAACGCATGTGGGAAACACTCGTATCTTAGCGACCCTTCTTAGCTAAAACGTTCTTAACTGGGCTCTTAAGTCTTCAGATCGCTCTCAACTGGGAAACACGGCCAATATTTGAATCAGTAACATTCAGGCAGGAAGTCCAAACTTGTCACAACTTCCTGCTGGTTGTGTTGTCCCGTAGGACTGTAACATTGATCCTGTGATTTTAACTCTGTCTCCTACACAATGTTCCACTGACCTGCTTCACTCAGTGTGTCCTGTAGAGATGTGACTGACTAACCCTAACTATCTGACTCACACACTGTGACGTCACTAAACACGTTCCTGTGAGTAATTAAGAGCAGCTAATTAAGTGCATCACCTGTGTGACCAGGTGGATCTGACGTCTACGAGGCTGCTGACTCTGTGACCTGAGCTTTGTCCCCACGATGTCCCACTCTGGACTCACAGCTCATTAAAAGGGAAGTGACACCAAACTCAGAGCAGCCAGCAGTGACATGTATCAGCGTCTAATGTTCCAGAGTCAGACTCTGTGTAATCTCTGCTGTTTGATACACAAAGGGACCTTTAATGAGACGCTGTGTGGACGCTTACAGGTGATGACACACACTTTCAACACCATCATGTCCTCCCTGTGACCTCGTCACATGTCCACGTTTGGTCATGGACTTTCCACGTCCACATATGACGTCCAAGGTACCCTGGGTGTGTTGGTTGTTGACGTTCTGGGACGCCGTGTCAACTTCAGCCTGTTACATGCATTGTCTGGCCCGAATTTCACAATCAGAACATCGCGGCAGAAAAGTTTCTGATCGTTTTAACTCCTCACATGATCACAGTCTTGACTGGTGTGTGTGTGTGTGTGTGTGTGTGTGTGTTTGTCTGCTCAGCTGTTTGAACTGAAACAGCTGACGATGAAATGATTTTCTTTTTATAATGTGGTGTAAATAAAGTTGTGTTCAATCTCAAATCTATGTCAGCGTCTCTCTGTCAGCAGGAGGTCATGTGATTAAATAATAGATGTGCATTTGTGATTGTCAGACGGGTCACTGAGCTGCAACATGAGACACACACACACACACACACACACACACACACACTCAGGTGTGTGTATAACCACGTCAGCAGGTGATCACAGATTCAGATGGTCTGCTGACGACAGAGACACGAGGTGAAACCAGAAGCTTCAGATTCAGAGATCAGGATCAGTTTGATGTTTCCTTCAGGTCACATTAAAGTGATGAAACCAAAACTATCTGTGAAACAACCTGAGTTACACTGACGGTCGACTAAGGTTGAAACAATATTTCTACCTGCAGCAGATTCACAGCAGGCAGAGCCACGCTGCATGTGTCACCTGACCAGATCAGTGATCAATAAACAGTTAGAGTCTCAGTCCGACTGAAGAAATGGTGTCAGTGTAACAGCAGCTGTGATTCATCAGATCTATCAGCTCCTAAATGATTAACACCAGTCACAGACTGAGGCTGTGTGTTAGCGACGGACCAGACACAACTACTGACAGCAGAGTTCAACTGTTACTGACAGTGATCACACTGATGGGTTCATCAGAGGAGGAGGAGGAGGAGGAGGAGGAGGAAGCAGAGGTGTGATCAGAGGGACACTAACAGCTGGATGAAAAATCTGATGAGTATAAACAACAGCAGCTCACTGATCAGTCATAACATGAAACTGTGTTTAACTGATCGCTGCATGCTAACGCTGTGTAAAGGTGCGGACACACCAAACCGACATCAAACAACTAGCGGTGACGAAAGCCAACTGTTGCGTCGTCTACGTCGCCTCACGTCGCCCTGTGTCAGTTGCATTTGAACACACTACACGGACTACATCCGACGGCCAAGTAGCACGTACGTTCTGCGCCTGCGTGAGAGAGAGCGGAGTGAGAGAGTGGTACATCCTGTCAGCCGAGGGGTTTCCTATCTGTGCAGCCGAGCACCGCAGCACCTCCACGGACTATTACATCCAGACGGTCCCGGTGTTTCCTCCGCAGGCTCCACTTCACTCAGCTGCCCGATAAACCCGCTGCTTCTTCCCACCCGAAAAGCCGCCGACACCGAAGTGCCGATGGTGCGGGACACACCGCAAAAACTAGGCCGACAGACACTCACCGCCCCGAGTTTGGTCGACGGCCGACTGTCGGCTTGGTGTGTCAGGGCCTTAAGACAACAAGAGAATGACTTGTCCAACTGTCCCTCTGATTGGCTAGTACGTGTTCCCTCCTTTGGTCGGGTTGGTTAGGGTCAGGGTAGTGTCATATCCTCACTATCCTACGATTCATGATGTCACATGGTGGAACTGAACAAATCAGTATCACATAATAATCTACACTGAAATTAGTGAAAAGAATGTCAGGATGGATTTAGGTGCAGCAGGTGCAGCGGGTGCAGCAGGTGCAGCGGGTGCAGCGGGTGCAGCAGGTGCAGCAGGTGCAGCGGGTGCAGCAGCTCAGCTCAACATCACAAACATGAACTCTGTGATGGACTCAAACCTGCAGCAGCAGCTTCGTCTCACAGTAACTGTTGAAGGACTGAAGCTGTCGATCAGACTGATGTTGACAGTCTCTTCGACACCGTGACATCATCAAGCACAGAAACACCCAGAGAATAAAGTCTGCTCACTTTCAACCAGACTGAGTTTCAGCACCACAGACACTCCTCTAACTGTCAGAACATACACGTCATGATGTCTGGACTTTAACCAGCTGATAATCAATTAATCAAACACTTGTTCAATAAAGAGTTTTGTCTTCATCTGTGTCACAAAGACAAACTGATCTCTGTCTGTTTCCCTCAGAGCTGCACCACCACAGGACTCACTCACATCACACACACTCACTGAGACTTTAAAGACTCAACTGTTAATCACTAATAAAAATAAATAAATAAAAGAATTCTTCCTCAAAGCTTTTGCTTCAATAAACAACATGAAATTAATTCAACTGTGTCACAGAGGAGAAAAAACAAGAAGAGGTGTTCACGTGTTGGTCTGTCTGTTTCAGCACCACGGACAGAGACACTGACTGAACACTGCAGACAGAAGAAGAAGAAGAAGAAGAAGAAGAAGAAGAGAGGAGGAGGAGCCTCTGGTCATTATATTAAACACACACACACACACACACACACACACACACACACACACACACACAGTGTGACTTCAACAAGTCAAACAGCTGCAGACAGACGAGCAGTGTGTAGATGAAACATCTGTACAGTCTCAGACAGTCTTGATTTAAGCCTCCTGCTGTGAGGCGATGATGATACCCACTGCACCACCGTGCCACCAGTAATACTGTACTGTACATTCTCTGTTGATTCCCATCCTGACATGCTACATGCAGGATGTCACTCACATGATGTGCAGAGAAATGATCAGTCTATATGGGAACTGATGAGAAAGGTAACGCTTCAAATGTTTTACTGCGGCGCTCTCTTTCCAACCTGTAGAATAAGCCACGCCCACTGATGTCATCACACTTCAGGTGAAGACAAACCTGCTTTCTTTGGTTCCAGCTGAGAACAAACTCTTCAGGTTCTGACCCAGTTTATTTTTGCTCTGAACACTTCAAAAAATATCTGAGACCTCCACACTCACTCATTCATTCATTCATTCATTCATCCATCAGTCCTCAGCGTCGAACACTTCCTGACTTACAATAAACCTTTAAATGACAGGTTCTGGTTCTTGCTCATGAAGGTGCAGGAACCAGAACAGACCTGGTTCTATGTTGGTGGAGAAGAGTGTTTCTACAGTCCCAGCTGGACGAGGACATCTAACTGGCCTACTGTCCTTGTCCCAGTATACAAGCACGGGAGGGGAATCCATTTATTGAGCCAAGTATGTGCGACTCCTCTACGATAGGTGGAGATATGCCCCCTTTCAGCTTGTTAGTATTGGACCTTTTTCCTGTTGACCTATTACGTCACAGACCAAACAATGGACAAACAAGTTAGCTACGGTTAGCTAGCAGCTAACTGCTACCATGGTGGACAACTTTACAGCTCTGTACATTTGGTCCGTCCAAAAAGTCACGGCTCTGGATGTAGATTTCTCCATGTTGTTACCGGCTTCTTCTTCTCTTACACATTTAATGCTATTGGACTTCCGGGTCAAAGCCCGGGGCGGAAACTGTGGAGCATGCTCAGAGCGCCTCGGCCAGTTTGGGTCTGATTGACTGTATACATGCAGGAGTCACATGATCTGGGTGTGTTAGTCCCACTGTGACACATTCACTGCAGGACCATTTCACTCACACTGACATGTTTACAGGGATTTATATAAACTACTGAAGCTCCTCCTCTTTTTGGAACCACCAAGAGTCCATCATCTTTTCGCTGTCAGCCATGCTTGTTGTTGCAGCAGGATCCTCAGCTCAGTTTAGACACTGCTGATCGGTTTTAAGGAGCAAAACTTCCTTTACAGACATGCTGAAGGTTTGGGACTACAGCTACAGTTTATACACACACACACACACACACACACACACACACACACACACACTCCCCAGCTGTTCACATCTGGCAGCAACATCTGGAGACACAACTTTTCTGCTCAACAAACTCTGCTTTTGGACAAACCAGCGGCTCAGACTGAAGACACACTGTCAGCACCAACATCCAGAAACTCTTCTGCTTCTCTTTAATGTACACACACACACACACACACGCACACACACATACACCTCTCCAAGCTCCGCCCCTTCACACACACCCTTCAGCATCACCTACCCGAGTGTTGTCATGGTGACGATGGTGTACCAGAAGGCCGCCGGGATGCTGGTGAACTTGCTCGCGCTGGATCCCTTCTCGGCGTAGAACATGACGGTGGCGAAGATGATGATGGCCATGGTGAGGGAGAAGAGCAGGAAGCCGAGCTCTGACGCGCAGCTCTTCAGCGTGTAGCCCAGGATGCGAAGTCCCGCGGAGTGCCGCGAGAACTTGAAAATCCGAAAGACCCTGAAGACGCGCAGGGTGACGAAGGCGCCGCTCACATCCTCGTTGTCGGTCATGACGAGGCCGATGTAGTAGGGCATGATGGCCACCACGTCGATGATGCTCATGACGCTCTTGACGAACTTGTAGCGGCTCGGCGCGGCGAGCAGGCGCAGCAGGTACTCCACCGTGAAGATCATGACGCACGCGGTGTCCAGGCAGAAGAAGGCCAGCGCGTACCGCTCGCCGCACGAGATCTCCTTGACGCGGTTCGGCGCGGTGCCGCACGGGACCGTCTCCACCACGTTGGCCATCACCGACACCGCGATGAAGAAGCCGGTGACGTAGTAGAAGACCAGCGCCATGGTGGAGGTGTGCGGGTTCTCAAAGGCGCGCCACATGGTCTCCCGGAAGCTCATGTCCGGCAGCACCAGGTCGTTGGTCGGGTCCATCTCCTCATCGTCCTGGATCCGCTCCTGGTTCTCCCGCCGCCGGTCCTTGTAGTCCTCGTAGCAGCAGTCCCCGATGATCTCCGGGATGATGCCGAAGAACGCCAGCTCCTCGTCGTACGCGGAGATGCACTCCTGCCGCGGGTAGTGCAGCTTCCCGGTGCGGTAGAAGTTGAGGATGTGGCGGAAGATGTCCGGGTCGCGGTCGAAGAAGTACTCGTTGGTCTCCTCGTGGAAGAAGAAGTCCCGCTCCGTGCTGCCCAGCAGGGTGTCCGGGTACCGCTCCAGCGTGTCCCGCCACGTCTGAAACTTTGTGCCGCTCACGTTGAGCACGATCAGCCCGGCGTGCCCGCGCTGCTGCTCCTTCGGGGGAGCCGGCATGGGCGTGCTGGCCACCGGCATCCAGCCGATAGCCGCCGCGCGGGCGAACGGCAGCCACGCCGCCACTCCTGCTGCCATGCTGCTCGCGGAGGCTCGTCAGAGGAAGATTCACGGAGCCACGGAGCGGCGCGCGCGCATCTGGAAACAATCAGCAGAGTTTCTCCTGGAAAACAAGATGATTTTTACGCACGAAATTAATGCGTAAAAACAAACTAATCCACATGTGAGCGTGTCCTCACCAGTCCGTGACCGTGTGCGTGGAGGCAGCGAGACAGGAAGAAGAATCCAAACTAACTCCACACAGAAAAAAAACTCCTAAAATCCGTTAAATCCGGTTTGTCGGTGTGTTATCTCCCCGCGGTGCCACCGTGTTCTCCTCCTCAGCGCGTGTCTCCTCCAGCAGCAACAAGTCGAGGCATCAGGAGGATCCCGCGCGCCACAGCCGGACTCGGAGCTGCCACTGATCCGCCGCAGGCATGCTCTGCTCCGGGTCTATCCGCCGGAGTCTTCCGGTGCCAGAGCTGATCTGACGGAGATCAGCCCGCTGCGACAAGTGTGTTTCCACGCAGAGAGGGAGCGGAGAGCCGCTGCGGAGAGGAAGCCCTCGCCTCACCGAGTCGAGCCGGGCCAAACCGGACCGCCGCGGAGAAGCTGAAGGTGTTCGGCTGGAAGCGACGCGGCAGCGGCTCGTTCTCCGGTCACACAGGTGCTGCTGGAGAGAGCAGCGGAAACCCACGTTACTCCCTATCTCTGCTCTCCTCCTCTCCTCCCTCTCTCCTCCTCCCTCTGGTTGGGGGCGTGTCCGTGGAGAAGCCCCGCGGACTCTCCGCTGTGGTGTTTTACGCACAGAGATCTCTCCCGGAGAGAAACCCGTGTGTGTGTGTGTGTGTGTGTGTGTGTGTGTGTGTGTGTGTGTTTGCTACTCAGCCCCGGGCGGTGACAACAGGCGGGTCCGCGCGCTCCCGGTAGATCGAGGGGTTTTTTAGGCAGGCTGCAGGGCGCGCGCACGAGGTGTCCGTGCAGGTTTTGGTGTGTTTTCAGCAGGTTCCAGATCAGATCTGTCACATCTGTCACTTCATCAGCTGCTGCAGCAGCAGAGAGGAAGTCTGACCTGCAGCTGCAGCGCGAGGACACCTGACATCCGGTCACCTCCAACACAACACGTTTCATTCATGAGTCAGAAACATGTGTGCACTGAGCCTTTGTTTGCTCCTCACAGAGCGCTGCAGAGAGGAAACAGTCTGTGCTCTGGTGTCCAGGTTGGAGACATGAATTTAAAAAACATCCTGACCCTTCCTCCTCTGAGCACAGCTACGCTCCTACATGTGTCACACCAGCGTCTCTCCTCCACTGAGAGCTTCACTTGTCCATGAACGTTGTCTTCTTTGTTTGAGACTTTGTCAGTGTTTCAGCACCAAACACTCGTGTGTAGAACTGAATATAAAAAGATTCTGCTGCTCTCTGTCTCTGTGATTGTGTCCTCCTCATCTCAGTAAAGCAGGGACGTCATTTCAAAGTCGGGGAAATAATAATTCACAATATTTAAGAGTTTATTTTTTGGTATTTTGTATACTTATTTTCTGTTGGTGATTTGCAATAGCATTTGCATTGTGTACAGACTTTAAACGTTTTTTCTGGTTTGTGTTTCTTTGATTGAAAGGTTTTTCACCTACACATGGCAAATGGCATAATCTGCTTGCACCTGAAAAATAAAAGAAGGAAAAGGAAAAGCGACCTGGTCATTGAGTGAAATCCAGTTAAGACCTCTGGTAGATGCCTCTCTCCCTTTCAAGTGGGGATATTGCATGGAAAACACTTAAGAACTTGACAGCGGGGCTGAATAATCAGGGCTGTAATGGCAGATGGGCCTTGAAAAACCTGGAATGAAAACTTCGGTTTCGTTTGCAGGGTTTTATCTCTAATTAGAGTCATAACTTAATAAAAATCAGCTGAATAATTTAGTTGACAGACTGAACGTTGTGTTAAGAAACAGTGGAAGCTCTGTGAGGCCCCTCTCAGCCCGAAGAGGTGTGAAATGGTTCAGTCCACTGGTGCACGAGGATTGTCTCTGAATGAAGCTAAAGCTGATGAGTGAGAGCTGATGCTGCTGGAGCACCAACGTACACGTCTCTCCCTGACAAAAGGAAGTCAGGTTCCAGAAAACAAAGAAAGAAAACTGACTTTAAAAACTAAATTCAGAAGGTGTGAGACAGGCTGGTAAACTCCAGTACATAGTCTGCACCAGGATGTTTCAGTAGCCACCAGGAACTGTCAGCTGCATTTTCCCCTGAGGCCGCCGGGCGCTATTCAACCGTATCAGCAACCGGCCGCATATCATGGCAACGTTACAAACAGACATGTCTATTTTAAAACGTTGAGCCTTTGGTCTAAGTCCATGTTTTCGGTATATAAACTAAGATTTACAGCAGAAAACAGGAAAAACAGTTTGTGTTCAGGACAAAATCTGTTTTGGTTTTATTGGTGTGAAAATGTATATTAATGTAATGCAGCACTTCGGTTTTTATTCCCATTTTTCACAGGTTTAATTCAGTAGAAATATTTCTTCAGTCTTTGGTCACAAATCAGTTAACGTCTGTGTCAGTGAGCACTTCTCCTTTTCAAAGGACCATCCACCTGACAGGTGTGGCTGAGGAAACAGCATCATTACCACACAGGTGTACCACACTCTAAAATGTGACGTTCAGTGTTCATTTGAAAACCAGACGATGACGAGCTAAAAATAGATCCTGATAATAAAAACTAAGACAAAATCTATGTTTGATTTTGGTTGATGAGACGGGATGTAAATGTTGGTGGTGGACTGTCGGACACTGACAGCTTGTAATGATCTTCAGATGCCTGATGAGCCACAGGCTGTAAACTCCAGTAAATAGTCTGCACCAGGATGTTTGGGTTGGTGTGAGTTGTGAGCTGTAACTCAGCAGTAAATAATCAGCCGTGTGTGTCTGACTGTGGATGGTGGAGCTGCTGAATGGATTTGTGGAGTTTGTTAGTTGCAGCGGTGGCTGTTAGCAGCTAGCTCCGCTCGCAGCCTTCACAGCTTCACCCCGCAGGACTCCACTCAGTCCGGACTGGAGAAGGTTTGTGGGTTGATGGTGTTTGACAGGCAGGTAGGAGGCTCAGTTATCTGTGAGTGTAGCTGTGCTGTAAGTCAACAGTCTGAACTCAGATCAGTTTTCTCTGACAGAGATGAAAGTTTAGTTTGAATCACCAACTCTGTGAGAGGACACCAGTTTAAACCTCCAGACTAACATGTTGCACATGAAGAAACAAGTTATGTTTCTGCTTCTTAACAGTCACATGGATAAGTCAGAGTTTACAATGAACCTGGGGACAAATCCTAGTTGGCTCACATTAGTTATTTGTTGAGAGCAGAAATAGAGAGATGTTGAGCTTTTCAGATGATGATCAGTGAGTGAAACACCAGGACCAAAACATTTTGAATTTCTGTCATCTGAAATTATGAAGGATAAAATATGACTCAAACTAATAAAACATTTTGTCTCCAGACTGAGACGAACCCTGAAACATCTGTCAGAATGAACACAGCTGTGAGACAGACGTAGATGAAGCGATGGAGGCCAGGAGCCCCACAGACAGCTGATGCCCGGGGCCCTGAACGTGTTGTTACGGCCCTGCTTTAAACTCCAACCTGCTTCAAACCAACTTTTCATGAAGAGAAAAACGTGATTAAAGCTTTGGTGAAGAAGAAGAAGAAGAAGAAGAAGAAGAAGAAGAAGAGGAACTTCAGGACGGTGATTTAATCTTTAAAGTGCTCCTCCTCCTCCTCCTCCTCCTCCTCTTCCTCCTCGTTGTTGTTATTGTTCTCTGCAGTTTTATGTTTCATCATGAATTCATGTTCACGCTGCTGCTCTTAATTAATAATGCAGCTTTAATTTCTTTTATGATTTTAATATTCTCACTGGTGTTTGCTTTTCTAAAACTCTTCTTCATCATCATCTTCTGTTTTTATACAAACTCTCTGCAGCTGAACTTTACTGCGTCACAGCAACACATCACAGTGAGTTTGACTGAAACAGTAAAAATGAAGTGTAGTAAAGGACACAAAGCACCTCCTAACTGAAGTGAATAAATATAGATCTTAAAGGTTATCTGTGGACTTCCTTTTTGACGATCAGTCTTCACACCGTTGAGAGGGTTAATAAAAATGTTTTCCTGTTTGAACGTTTGCACATTCTGGAGCCAAGAATCTGAACGGCTCCTCAGAGTCAGGACGCTCTGCCAACAAGCTTCTTCTTCTGGTGTTTAATATGAGAGCTCAGTGTTTATTGGTTTTATAATCAGATTTGTGTCAGAGATAATTATCTGTCTGAACAGTGATGATGATGACGAGGCTGAGGATGAAGCTGATGTCTGTCGGTCAGACTCTCAGCTGATCTCTGACGCTCAGGTTTTAATTGTCAGACTCTAATTAGTCTAATGGATCTGGAGCCAGCATTTGCCAAACTGTGTGAGAGCTGCTTCCTGCTGCAGCTCCAGACCCACGGCCGCACTTCACTTTATATCTGCTGGAAGTGTCGAAGTGCTCACGACGTCTGTGAAGGACGAAACTAACAATTCAAACGTCTCTGAGGGAGTTGCGTTTCATCTGTGTTAGAAAATATAATGAGTCAGAGAAGAGTTAAAGTTCCAGAGTGTCAGTGAAGATAATCTGTGTATAATCAGCCAGTGTGTCCTCGTCACCTCAGAGTGAGCTGTTTATATCTACACAGAGAGCAGGAGATCACCGTGTTGCACCGCCATGTTTCTACAGTAGCCCAGAATGGACAAGCCAGAGACATTTGCACTTGTATACACTCATTCTTCTTTAAGTTCATTCCAGTCTTTCTGTGCATGCTCGTTTCCTCGCCCTTCTATCTCCCTTCTTCGACCTTCTACCTCCCTTCTCCTCCTCAACAGACGAAGCATTAGCAGAACAAGGTTGTTGTCGTACTGCTGCTTCAAGAATATAAGCAAAACACGCCTGAAAAAGGCACTAAGAACGGCGTCGTCAAACATCTTGTTATCCGGAGCGAGGATTACAGTGTTTTCTTCCGGTAAACGTAAACACGTAACATCCGCCCCGCCCCCTATCCAATCAGAAACCTTCCCTGCCCCAAACCTTGCACAGACCTGAATGAAGGCGATTAAACTGATCTCCGTGTAAACCCTCATTCAGAATGAATATTTCCCATGTAAACTACCTGGAAAGACTTTAATTCAGAATGATTTCATTCAGAATGAGAAGCCATCATGTAACCACACCCAGTGTGACTGTCCTCCATCACATCTACAATCAGCATCAGAACAAACATTCAGACAGTTTTTACTTCAATCAGTGAAGAATCTTTTTTATTTTCTGTCAGTTTTCAGAGACAAACGATGATCATGAACATGTTCTTCTTCTGTGGTCAGGTTTTATCTCTTTAATGGCCGGTACACACTGTGTGATTTTGGGCTGTCCCAGACGAAAGATGGCCATCGTGGGAGAAACATGGTGCTATCTTTGGTCGTGGCTCTAAGGCGGTGGTCTTACGTCGCGCTGTGAGACAGGTTCAAGGACGGCCGTGTCAGCGTCTTGCGACCAAAGATAACCTGAGATAAAATTCTGACAGTGTCAGAAATTTAGGATGACTATCTCACAGTGTGACAGCTGCTACGACCTACGTCTACTAATCAACCAATAGAAATGCAGCAGAAAATGACACAATGGTCACCATGACACCGACGCTAAACCCAAACACATGATCGCTTGCTATGGAGGCAAAAGGAACAAAAAGAAGTGTGTGGAAAGTTTGGTGGAGCTGTGGCAGCAGAAGCCTTGTTGATCTGATGTTTCCTCCAGCTGCTATCACGACCGCCAGAAAAAGACGCTGCATGGAAGGAAACTGCGGAGGAACTGCAACTTCCAGGTGAGCAAGCTACCTATGGTGGCGCAGATGGATGACGTACGCTGATGACGTTGCAGACTGACGTACATATCCCACATATTTTAAAAGGTTGTGGTCATTTTGATGTGACCAGCGACTTCACTACAAGCGTCTTGTTATGTTGAAACAGCTGACGTGCTTTAAAACCTTTTGCCCAGCTGAGTGTCAGGTGACATCACCAGCCAGCTTGAGTCCAGCTCAGACCGGCCAGTTCACACCACTGACACTTTTTTCTGACAGGTTCTGAAACGGTTTCATCTCGTCGTGAATCTTTGGTCTGAACTGGACTTAAGGAGGCAGGTTGGGGAGGAGGATGAGACCTTCCCCTGGAGTCACGTCTTCAGAACCATGTGAACTTTTTAAGGTACGTCAGCGTGTTTCTTTTCCTAACTTTACATTAACGTAACTGTACGTTAAGGACGTAACGTCATTGGTGGGGTGCAAATTTGTAGGATATCATATGAACCGTTCTCTGAGAATAAGTTTCATTTTCACAGGAAATACACAGTCTCTGTCTGTTCACATTCTCAAGAAACAAACAGCAGGTTCCTGGCTGAAGGTCAAGAGGTTGTTTGACCCCTCCGGCCTGCCGTAGACGGACTCTCTCACTCTTTATATCACAGCGTTACAAACTGCTGCCTGGTGTGTATCATAGCACTGTAAAGTGTGTCTGATAAAGCAGCAGTGTTGACGGACAGGCCCAGTGTGTATCAGACAGGTGTGTCTTTGTGTCTGATGATGACATCACTGACAGAGCGTGAGAGTGTTTGGAGTGAGAGCGGGCGGATTACAAACTACAGATTCTTTTCTTTTCTAAAGGTTTGATCCTCAGTGTGACGCTAACAGAGTGCCATCGTTCAGCTGCTTCACAGTAACGAATAATAATAATTACAACAATAATAATCTGACAGGAAGTCCAGAAGTCTGGCTCCTCCCCTCCTTCTGCTCTGGACGCTGTCGTCGCTACGGAAACCACCCTGGAGCCATAACCAACAGCAGTTCAGAGCCCTTAGTGGAGCTTCATGTCACACACACACACACACACACACACACACACTTATGTATTTATGGTGTGTGCTTCAGTTTCGTCTCCTCCATCAGCAGTCAGAGGGGAGCAGACAGTGGCAGGAGGTCTCACTCTGCTCCTAAATCACAGCACAAATCAGAACCCAGAGCAGCTCCCATCAATCAGTGTGTGTGTGTGTGTGTGTGTGTGTATGTGTGTGTGTGTTTACATTACACAGGAGGTCTCCGTGTGCGTGTATGTGCATGTGTGTGTGTGTGTGTGTGTGTGTGCGCACCAAGCTGTCGATCAATAGGTTTGATTGATGGCTCCGTGCAGAGTCTTCAGAGGAACTTACAGGCTGAACTCATCACTTCTGTCTCTGGACGTCCATCAAGTCGACTCAGGAGGGGACGGACAGGGAGGCAGAGTGAGGTGAAGAACAGGTGAGCACAGGTACAACAACAGGAAGTTATAGTTTGTCAGCAGGTGGAGCCGCAGCAGAGATGAAGATACTTTAAAACTCTTCCTCCTACTCGTCTTCATCACTCAGTGAGGACTAACAGTGAGCTGTTAACAGGCAGCTAACATGCAGCTAATATGCAGCTAACAGGCAGCTAATATTCAGCTAACATGCAGCTAACAGGCAGCTAATATTCAGCTAACATGCAGCTAACAGGCAGCTAATATGCAGCTAACAGGCAGTTAACATGCAGCTAATATTCAGCTAACATGCAGCTAACAGGCAGCTAATATTCAGCTAACATGCAGCTAATATTCAGCTAACATGCAGCTAACAGGCAGCTAATATTCAGCTAACATGCAGCTAACAGGCAGCTAATATTCAGCTAACATGCAGCTAATATTCAGCTAACATGCAGCTAACAGGCAGCTAATATTCAGCTAACATGCAGCTAATATGCAGCTAACAGGCAGCTAATATTCATCTAACATGCAGCTAACAGGCAGCTAATATTCAGCTAACATGCAGCTAACAGGCAGCTAATATTCAGCTAACATGCAGCTAATATTCAGCTAACATGCAGCTAACAGGCAGCTAATATTCAGCTAACATGCAGCTAACAGGCAGCTAATATTCAGCTAACATGCAGCTAATATTCAGCTAACATGCAGCTAACAGGCAGCTAATATTCAGCTAACATGCAGCTAATATGCAGCTAACAGGCAGCTAATATTCATCTAACATGCAGCTAACAGGCAGCTAATATTCAGCTAACATGCAGCTAACAGGCAGCTAATATTCAGCTAACATGCAGCTAATATTCAGCTAACATGCAGCTAACAGGCAGCTAATATTCAGCTAACATGCAGCTAATATTCAGCTAACATGCAGCTAACAGGCAGCTAATATTCAGCTAACATGCAGCTAACAGCGTGTATCTCTGCTCTGTGTCTCTGCAGTCAGTCCCCTGAATGATTTGTTCTGCACAACAAACAAACAGATCAATAGGTGTGATTGGCAGCTCTGCCCCTCCCCCTCTCTGTCTCTAATTGGCTGAACACGGGGCGTCTGTGTGTCTCACAGGTCGAGGGTCAATCAGATTGAACTGTGAAGGAGGAAGATTGATTCACCTGTCACCGTCTCAGAGTCTGAGGAGCTGAATCACAGCCCAGTTCATCAGAGTGGAGGTTTTCTCTCACAGAGAAGCTGCTGTGCTGTTTTTATAAAGACACAGAAATATGAAAACAATATTTATTAAATATAGGTTTCATATGACTGTTTGAAATGACACGTGCAAAGGTTCACAGTATTAAGAATAAAATCAATGTGCAATACACAGAGACACTCGTCCACTAAGATGTGCATTAATGTGACGCATAGAGACAGACAAGAAGACGTGAAGACATATTGATGAGTCCAGCTGCAGTCAGGACAGGACTGTCTTTGTAGCGTGAGGTTTGGTCTTGATGGACGGCAGGTCCAGGAGGTCCAGGAGGAGTACAGGTCCAGGAGGGGTACAGGTCCAGGAGGGGTACAGGTGCAGGAGGGGTACAGGTCCAGGAGGAGTACAGGTCCAGGAGGAGTACAGGTCCAGGAGGGGTACAGGTGCAGGAGGGGTACAGGTGCAGGAGGGGTACAGGTCCAGGAGGAGTACAGGTGCAGGAGGGGTACAGGTCCAGGAGGAGTACAGGTCCAGGAGGGGTACAGGTGCAGGAGGGGTACAGGTGCAGGAGGGGTACAGGTCCAGGAGGGGTACAGGTGCAGGAGGGGTACAGGTGCAGGAGGGGTACAGGTGCAGGAGGAGTACAGGTGCAGGAGGAGTACAGGTCCAGGAGGGGTACAGGTCCAGGAGGGGTACAGGTGCAGGAGGGGTACAGGTCCAGGAGGAGTACAGGTCCAGGAGGAGTACAGGTCCAGGAGGGGTACAGGTGCAGGAGGGGTACAGGTCCAGGAGGAGTACAGGTGCAGGAGGGGTACAGGTGCAGGAGGAGTACAGGTCCAGGAGGGGTACAGGAGGGGTACAGGTGCAGGAGGGATACAGGTGCAGGAGGAGAACAGGTGCAGGAGGGGTACAGGTGCAGGAGGGGTACAGGTCCAGGAGGAGTACAGGTGCAGGAGGAGAACAGGTGCAGGAGGAGAACAGGTGCAGGAGGAGAACAGGTCCAGGAGGAGTACAGGTGCAGGAGGGGTACAGGTCCAGGAGGAGTACAGGTGCAGGAGGGGTACAGGTGCAGGAGGGGTACAGGTGCAGGAGGAGTACAGGTGCAGGAGGAGAACAGGTGCAGGAGGGGTACAGGTGCAGGAGGAGTACAGGTGCAGGAGGAGAACAGGTGCAGGAGGAGAACAGGTCCAGGAGGAGTACAGGTCCAGGAGGAGTACAGGTGCAGGAGGGGTACAGGTCCAGGAGGAGTACAGGTGCAGGAGGAGAACAGGTGCAGGAGGAGAACAGGTCCAGGAGGAGTACAGGTGCAGGAGGGGTACAGGTCCAGGAGGAGTACAGGTGCAGGAGGGGTACAGGTGCAGGAGGAGTACAGGTGCAGGAGGGGTACAGGTGCAGGAGGAGAACAGGTGCAGGAGGAGTACAGGTCCAGGAGGAGTACAGGTGCAGGAGGGGTACAGGTCCAGAAGGAGTACAGGTGCAGGAGGGGTACAGGTGCAGGAGTACAGGTGCAGGAGGGGTACAGGTGCAGGAGGAGAACAGGTGCAGGAGGAGTACAGGTGCAGGAGGGACAGCAGATTGCAGCCAGTCACTGGCCTCGTCTTTGGCAGTGCAGCGTACCAGATGGACATGGAAGAGGTGACTCCATGATGGTGCACTGCTGCCAGTCTGGAAGGTTGAACTTCCATGTGAACCTGTAGGCCTAGAGTCTGTCCTGATGGTGGCGCCAGAGGAAACATCATGGAGTCATCATATGTGATGGTTCATCCTCTGAGGAGCAGGAAGGAGACCAGGAGCTGTCGGGACAACGTAACATTTAGATATTTCTAATGTGGGACGTGGCTCATATAAAGTTCAGAGTAAATTAACACGCCGTCCCTGAACGTAAGATGAACCCAGAGCGTCATATGTGGACGTGTAGGTGGTGTTTGACGTGTTGGGATGAGAACGTGTCGTGCAGGTTTTTCATAGAAACTGGTTTAAATGAGTCCTGATTATAAACTGGCCTAAATTAAACTCATCATCAGGAGACAGTGTGTTAATGAAGAACAGGCTGCGTCCTGAACAAGAGGAAAGTTGAATGAATCCAGTTTGACTTTGTGATCTGCAGTCGAGTCACTCGTCACAGTAAACATCAGAACAGGATTTAATGGATATTTCTCCCTACAGGTGCAATTACTGCTCATTAGTCTCAGATATCAATTAGAAGTGAGGCCAGCTGGGAGTCAGCACACACACACACACACACACACACACACACACACACACTCAGGCACCAGAGGGGCTGCAGTGTCACTTTACACAGATAGAAGTAATTAAAGTGCATTAATCTCTCAGTGATGTTCATGCTGCCTGCAGACCTGCACACGCTGCCTTCACACTCACTCTGTTTGTTTCTCTACCTGCACACACACACACACACACACACTGATACCCCACTAACTTTCTGATTTTGATACGGGTCATGTAAACAGCTTTTCCCTCTGGATATCCTGAGTTAGGTCTGATTCTGAATGAAAAGGTGTGCAGTGTGTTGGTAACACTCAGGATCACTCTTTAAACATGTGTTCAGCACATTCACAGTCTGACACAGTGTTTTACTGCAGTTTGTGACACTCGACTTCTTGTCTCTGTGTTTTATCCCCGTATACATATAAAGAGACCTGGACACAGTGTTGGAGGCGGAGCTTTGGTGACTCAGTGGCGTATGAAGCCAAAAAAGTTCCCGGGTATAAAACTACCTGGATCCTCCGCATCATTGGGCAGGTGCACTACAGACTTCCTGTTTAGCGCTCTGCTAACTTTAACAGAGGTAAAATGATTTAATAATGCAGCTCCTCCAAATGTTATCACACCACATGGGTCAGAGCCAAAGACATCCCACTACTGTGGCGTCTCTTCTTCACTCTGCCTTTGTATTTCTGCACACACCCAAACAATTCATGTTGCTGCAGTGTGTGATGTCAGACAGCATGATGACATCACATAATCAAAGGGGTGTGACATGTAACACAACAGCATCGGCCTCTAGTGTGACATATAACACACGTGTCAGCAGCTCTGTTAACACGCCCTCACTGTGACCTCGTCACGTGTCCACGTTTGGTCATGGACTTTCCACGTCCACATATGACGTCCAAGGTACCCTGGGTGTGTTGGTTGTTGACGTTCTGGGACGCCGTGTCAACTTCAGCCTGTTACATGCATTGTCTGTTTTCAAAATACACTTCTGTTTTCACAGGAAATGTACAGTTTGATACAGTCTCTTTCAAAATAAAAGCACTACGTCAGTACAACACCACCAACTGATGTTTTTTTCCTTCAACAACACACACACGTGGTTACGTTTAGCCAACACACACACACGTGGTTACGTTTAGCCAACACACACACGTGGTTACATTTAGCCAACACACACACGTGGTTACATTTAGCCAACACACACACACACACGTGGTTACGTTTAGCCAACACACACACACGTGGTTACGTTCAGCCAACACACACACGTGGTTACATTTAGCCAACACACACACACACACACACACACATGGTTACGTTTAGCCAACACACACACATGTGGTTACGTTCAGCCAACACACACACACGTGGTTACATTTAGCCAACACACACACACACACACACACGTGGTTACGTTTAGCCAACACACACACGTGGTTACGTTTAGCCAACACACACACGTGGTTACGTTTAGCCAACACACACACACACACACACACGTGGTTACATTTAGCCAACACACACACACACACACATACACACACGTGGTTACATTTAGCCAACACACACACACACACACACACACGTGGTTACGTTTAGCCAACCCACACACACACACACACACACGTGGTTACGTTTAGCCAACACACACACGTGGTTACATTTAGCCAACACACACACGTGGTTACGTTTAGCCAACACACACACGTGGTTACGTTTAGCCAACACACACGTGGTTATGGTTAGCCAACACACACACACACACACACACGTGGTTACGTTTAGCCAACACACACACGTGGTTACGTTTAGCCAACACACACACACACACACACGTGGTTACGTTTAGCCAACACACACACGTGGTTACGTTTAGCCAACCCACACACACACACACACACACGTGGTTACGTTTAGCCAACACACACACGTGGTTACGTTTAGCCAACACACACACGTGGTTACGTTTAGCCAACACACACACACACACGTGGTTACATTTAGCCAACACACACACACACACACACACACACACACACACACACACACGTGGTTACATTTAGCCAACACACACACACGTGGTTACATTTAGCCAACACACACACAGGTCGGCTCTGCTTCTCACCTCAGGCCTTGCTCTCACTGACTGGCCACATTTCAGAAGCACCAGTCTCATTAATGTGCGACCTGTCAGAGAGAGCCAACAAATCTACACAGGAACGTCATATTGCGTCAGGTGGAATCACGTCCTGTACGAACACATCAGGGCACGTTCAGTCTCAGAGCTGTGTGCACCGTGTGCTACAGTTCACAGATTGAACAACATGCTTCGTTGACAGTGTGAAACAGAACTGCAGTAACGTGTGTATAAACTCTGTTATACACACTATTGTTGTGTTTATTCCACACTGTAAACATGTGTTTCCCATGATGCCAATAAAGCCTTTTTAAATTCAGTGAAGCCTCGGCATGGTAAAAAACAGAGCACCTGCTCAACACATGTTGTTTAACACACCGTGTTTGTGTTCAAATGAAACGCAGCTTTGAGAGCTGAACTGACTCAGGTTAATGTGACACCTGATCAGATTCAGATGGTCTGTAGAGACACACACAGGTTCAGTGTGTCTGAGCTGTGAGCTGACACATGTGTGAACGCCGACGTCTCGTCTGTGGAGCCTGAAGCTTTAACTGGACTCAGTGTCCACATGGACCAGAGCAGCAGCAAGTGTTTCGTGCTTCACCTTCACCACACACACCAGGAACAACGTGTTTATACACTGAGCATATTTTCTCTAAACTGTTGTTGTTGTGCATCACCGTGATGACCGCAACATGACGGAGGTCAAACAGCTGAAGTCAAACATGATGTGGACATCAAGGTGCTCAGCAGGCCGTCAGCAGGCTTCATGCAGCTACAGGCACATTAATTATGAACGTCTCAGCATGCTTCCTCTTCTGTTAGTTTAATATGTGCAGCGCAGAGATTTATGATTCACTTTGAACTGTAATAATCATCATCCCATAAAGACATTCAGCCGACCTTTACAGGAACATCCAGGCAGTGAGAGGAATCCAGATCAGTGACCTTCAAACTGCTCCGATCCTTCATCTCAAGGTCACCCTCTCCTCAAACAGGAAGCTGTGTCTCTCAGCTTCCTGCTGCTTTAACTCAGAGGGATCTTTGTCTCCATGTATAAAACTAAATAACATCTACTTGTCAAAAACCTAACAGCCTCAGAGAGCTCTCAAATTTTTCATGTTTTCCTACAAAAAGTAAAGCACCCAAATTCAAAACAAACATATCCCACATATTTAACCTCTCTAACTCCGCCAGGACGCCGACGTCCTCACTCCCCTCCTCCTCTGTTAAATGGTATCTCCCAGGCGCACTACGTCATCAAACCATGTGATGTTTGGTATTGCCGGATTCAGGAAGCTCTCGACTTTTCAAAAATAACATTGTTTTTCTTTTATTTATTATGTATTTCACACCAGAGCAGCCTAAACACATAAAGTCCATAATCATGATGAGTGGTGACAAGTCATGTCATGCCGTTTTTCAACGGGAAAAGTTAAAGGATTACTCACGATCTTATGTGGAGCTGTTAGCGGGGACTTAGCTGGTTTATAAAAGGTAAGAGTCTCACTCCTACCACTATTTTTGGCTGAGATACACCGTCTAGAAAGTGGGATCATAACTTTCACGTTTCATATGGCTTTATTTGGTGATATTTTATGGTGTCTCTGTGTCATAAACAACATCAGCTATCATAATCACACCTGATTTCAATAAGGTACAATGTCTGAAGCTGGCTGAGTGTTGTTTGATCACTGATAGTACTGTTTTGAAGCAGAGTGGCCCACTTGTTATTTGGAGCTCCGCCTGGATCTTCTCATGGTAAAAACACTGTAGAATGGTCATACTTTGAGCAGTCTTCTTCAAATTTGAAACAAGTGTTCATTGATAGTGTGCCTACAGCCCCACAGTGTCATTTACCTGCTCAGATGAAGCCACAGACAGTTATTCATCCTGAAACACATTTTTATTTTATTTTAGGCAAAATCTTCAACTTGTTACTGACTTCAGAGGCCCATTACTCTGTCTCTGTATCACCTAGAGTGTTTCTGACACTTTCACAAGAAACTTCAGAGAGTTTTCTTTCTGGCAAGACCTCATGCATGCATGTAGTCAGAGCGGTTCAGAAGCTACAGACATTTTAATTTGGGTATGTCATTTTAGGCGTTTTTGCTACAAAATGGGGGTGGAGTACAAGAGGTTTTAACTGACTAATATTTCTAGTGCCGACTAGAAAGGATGGACGTTTAATCGTGCACTGAGTCTAATTGTGCATATCCCTAGTCCCGAGCACTTGTAAGGAGGCAGGTTGGGATGGATGGGTCACAAAAAATCCAGCTTTCACCCAGGACTCTGCTGGAGTCATGTGCTCAGATCTGTTTTAACTTTGAGTCATTGTAAGGTGCGTCCTCACCAGGGGTCGCGTTAACCGGATATTCTCGGTCACTGACTTGTTTTTTACAACAATGACCGGAAAATCTGAAGGCCGTCGGTCATTTTGACCGATTGCAATTACCACCCCTGCCCACTTGGCGGCGAAGTGCACAGTCAGTGGTTTAAGTGGCTGCCGTTTTCACACTGCAGAGAAAAAGTCATTCATCTGCTTCATGTAGCGTTGCTGACATAACGACCTGGACACACCAGATGCGTTAGTGCCGCGGAAGTCCTGTGAGTGTACTTGCAGGCGCTTGACTGTCCACACTACAGGCAGCGCATTTCTCCTGCGCTCGACTCCACTCGTCTGTACTCGTTTTTTCACTTCAACAGGTCATTTTAAACATGGGCAAGGCCATATTTCAATCGTTTTTTATAACGTAATAAGTTAATGACAATTTGTCATTGCATGTCCATGTACTGAGCATGCTGGATAAACACTGAATGAATAGGGCATATTGTTCTGACCATTTTATTCATGTAGTTATGTCTGTAGGCTCGGTGACACAAAATTAAAATTGGAATGAAGTGATTATGGTATTGAAAAATATGTTCGGTTATGCACTGTTGTGTTATTTTAAATTATAAACACGGTATTTTCTCCTCACGTTCCTCAGTGTGTGCTGTTATTTTATTTTGAAAATTGGCCGGATTCTCTCGTCTTTTCTGTGTCCGACTTCCTGTTTGGTACGATCCGCTTTATCCAGCTTGACAGAAGCGCTCGCGGCACGGGTGTGTGGATGTCTGTTCTTTTTCTTCATGTCCTTATTAATGCACACTTTATAACTTGCTTGTTGGATTTATTCAAAATGAACGAATGAAAACTAAATGTCTTTGAATATCTTTATTATCATTTAAAAACGAAAATTAAAATGACCGGTAAAAATAGATTATGACCGGATTTTTACGACCCTGTCGGTCAAAATGACCGGCGACGAAAAAGTCTAGCGCAACCTCTGGTCCTCACCGTGTTTCCTTTCCTAACCCTAACCTCTGTAACTTTACGTTAATTACGTAGCTGTATGTTAAAGATGTAACGTCACTTCGGACAGACAACTAACATTTTAAATGTTTATTCCAACAGCAGGAGACAGTTTGAGTTTGGCATCCAGCCTTGTCGCTCCCCCCAGATGTGTACACATGAGATATCGAGGAGTGATGATTCAATATTTCCTCCTTAGCTGGAGCCTGCAGGTGGATGCTGGGGTGACTGAGACTCAAGATGAATGACGCCCCAGAATTGGCTCAAATAATTCGTCCTGATTCTGACAGCAGCAGCTAAGTGATGTGTTCGAGGTCCACAGGATGTTGTAGTGAAACAGGAAGCGTGTTGAAGACAGTCTCTTGTGTCCTCTCTGTTGGAAGTTTCTGATTAACAGTCTCTGAGTGTTGTTGCAGCGTCTCTTTAAACGTCTTTCATCTCCTGTGAAGACTTTTGCCCTGAAGGCCTCACACTTCCTCCTCCTCCTCCTCTTTGTCGTCCTCCTCCTCCTCCCACATCAATGTAAATGTCCTCATCAGTATGGACCCTCTTCTTCTTCTTCTTCTTCTTGGTTTGTTCTTCATCACATGGAGTGTCTCAGGAGACTCTGTAACGTCTGACACAAACAGGAAATATCGACTGCTGGACTCTCTGTCCATCTGTCCGTCTGTCTGTCTGTCCACATATGTTCTGCACTCTCCACAGTTTCCACCTCAGGAGGCTGAAGTTTGGTACGAAGGTGGCAGCTGACTGTGAATTCATGCTTGTTTACTTCCTGTCTGCATTTCTCTGTGTGAATAAAGTTTATATCTTCTGATTATAAATATTAAATTCAGTGCAGTGCTGTGTGTTTGCAGTTGTGTTTTCATTGGTCCAAACTGAACCTTCACTCCTGCTGACTGTGTTTGTTCGGCAGCTGCATTCAGAGCAGCTCAGGGACATTCGGTTTGATGTCGCTCACACGTTTGTTTCCCAGAAGGCCGCGGGACACATCTTCAGGCAGACGCAGCCTCTCCTAACTCCCACAGCACAGCCTCGTCTCTGCTGCTGACGGAGAAAAAACTCAACAACAAGAAGAGAGCCAGCTACAGTCGAGGCTGCAGGTCGATTTTTGAAAAGGAAAGGTGTGAAGTGAGGCCCCCCCCCCCCCCATCAGCCCCTGGGGCCGGCAGCAGCTCGTGTGAACTGTGAGGATGCTGCTGCTGTTTGGCCTTGAAGAGATTGAAACAGAGAAAGTCGACACTCTGCAGAATCCTGAGCAGATGGGTTTTATTTTCTCGCTTTAACACTCAATCAGATTTATTATTTATCCTGTGAATTCTTCAGAGGGTCTGATTTCATTTTCACCACTTCATCACTTCATATTCAGACTGACAGCAGCCTCCTGCAGCTCCACACCAACCCAACCCTCAACACATTCCTCACTATTAAAATAACATCACTAATTTTTGCAGTTTATTCATTGGCTTTACAAACACACTCTGCACAGCTGTGTCTGGAGAACATTTTTATACACAACTAATTTAAAACTAAGGAAAGACTGAGGGCATGGTGCAAATTAATGTACCTGCAAGGTGCAGAAATTATACTGAATCAACATTTCATTTGTTTTCCACCAAAACAGGAAACTTTTTCATAAAGATTTAAAAGTTTAGTGTGGATGATTCAAAGTGGATCTAATATAATGCTTGTGTTTTCTTTCATCAGCCAACACACACACACACGTGGTTACGTTTAGCCGACACACACACGTGGTTACATTTAGCCAACACACACACACACACACACGGTTATGTTTAGCCAACACACACGTGGTTAGGTTTAGCCGACACACACACGTGGTTACATTTAGCCAACACACACACACACACACACGGTTATGTTTAGCCAACACACACGTGGTTAGGTTTAGCCGACACACACACACACACACACGTGGTTACGTTTAGCCGACACACACACACACACACACGGTTACGTTTAGCCGACATACACACGTGGTTACATTTAGCCGACACACACACGTGGTTACATTTAGCCGACACACACACACACACACACACGGTTACGTTTAGCCGACACACACACACACACACACACGGTTACGTTTAGCCGACATACACACGTGGTTACATTTAGCCGACACACACACGTGGTTACATTTAGCCGACACACACACACACACACACACGGTTACGTTTAGCCAACACACACACGTGGTTACGTTTAGCCGACACACACACGTGGTTACATTTAGCCGACACACACACACACACACACACGGTTACGTTTAGCCGACACACACACGTGGTTACATTTAGCCGACACACACACACACACACACACACGGTTACGTTTAGCCGACACACACACGTGGTTACATTTAGCCGACACACACACACACACACACACACGGTTACGTTTAGCCGACACACACACGTAGTCACGTTTAGCCCACACACACACACACGTGGTTACGTTTAGCCAACACACACACGTGGTTACGTTTAGCCAACACACACACGTGGGTCTGATGAAACATTGATGAGACCAGCGGCTGAATCACAGACACCATGTTTACTTTCATCTGTTTCATGTTTTATTTCATATTTCAGAGTTCAGCTGCTGCTGCTGCTCATATCTGCTCATATCTACAGTTTATCCTCCAGTAATCTGCACCGCTCTGTCTCTTTACTCCATAAAGACAGTTTACAGAGGAAGTACTCTGATTACTCTCAGTACAAATGCCACAGTGTAGAAATACAAGTGAAATCTTACTGCAGTGAAAGTACAAAGGTGTCAAAGTTACACAAATTCCTTTTAACACCACTGATATTTTCCTGTGCAATTAACGCACGTATGTTGTGTAATTATGACCCTCAACCCACCCCGTAGTTTTAGGAATCAGGAAGTGATGCAGCAGTAGAGTTGAATAAACGCATCTTTTGAACAACAAAGCTTCAAAGCCCGGCCGTGCTTCGCTCCACAAGACCAAAGGTGTTTGCATTTACTAAGGCAAAGGCAGACGAAGACACTTGGATAGGCTGACCAAACGTCCTCTTTTGCCCGGACATGTCCAATTTTCACATCTCATCCGGGGCGTCCGGGGTCTTTTATAAACTGATGATAATGTCCGGTTTTCCGTGTGTTTGTGTGTGTGTGTTAGAGTGCGGCAGGGGCCACATATTTCTGTCCGAACCCGAACCGAGCCCGACATTATTTAATGACCAAAGCACTGAGTTTGTGTCACACAGTGGTTACAGGCTATTTAACAGGCCGGGCGTGCACCGTGGGTGCTCAGCTGCTGAGAGGGAGACCTCCGTGTTTGAGGTGGGAGCGGGCGGCGGGAAGTTCGACGCTTCTAGCGAGAGGAGAGGGAGACATAAAACAAAATAAGATAAAATAGGAGACACCTGTCTCCCTCTTTTATTTGGAGGTCCGAGACTTCCAGCGAGGGGAGAGGTAGAAACAAACAGCCAATGTGTGTGTGTGTTATGTTCAGGTGCTGTCACGTAAATAACAGTGCTCAAGCAATAAACAGGACAGACAATAGGATTTTATTTATTTTTACACTACATTTTCACTGAAAGCTGACCGAATCTGACCCGAGCCCGAATATAATTTATAGCTACTTTTCTGACCAAACCCGGCCCGACCCGTCGGGTACCGTCGGGCTCGGATCGCCACACTCTAGTGTGTGTATGTGTCCCTATAGGGGCCTATCTGAATTTCTGTCTTTGAGAGATATTATTTTGTAATATAACTGAATTTTCTATCCATACATATAAATTTTAAATATATTAAAGGCATCTTTGAGTAAACTGCGAGTATCATTTAAGTAGGCTATGTCGTGGCCGGCCGAGTGTCCTCTTTTTTGGAAATCAAAATATGGTCACCCTACACTTGGACAACACAACAACATACTTTGAACAGCGATGGCTAAATGTGTGGAAGTAGAGCTGAGTAAATGCACTCAGTTACACCTCTGACACACACATGAACCCTTGCTTTATCTGTGTGTGTGTGTGTGTGTGTGTGTGTGTGTGTGTGTGTGATAATAAATGTGTTCAGTGTAAATGAATCAGAGGTGAAAAACGACTCCTGTTTCAGGATAATGATGATAAGGAAGATGATGAAGATGATGAAGGAGCTTTGCTGCTGTAAATAAAAATAATATAATGATGATTTGTAGCTCCAGCTGAAAGTGTCGGGAGGATTCACGCTGAACACACACAACACTGTTCACACAGAAACTAAAGACGACTGTGTGACCCGGATGGATCCGTTCACACCTCCTCACTCTGTCAGCTCTCTGGGCTCATGTTGCTTCATGAGCCAGAGCTGAAAGGGTCCTCTAGGCTGCACTGAGGAAGTAAAGATGGTCGGGACGTTTTTGCAGAACAGTTACCCGTATAATTTTATCTGCTTCACAGCTTCCACGTCCTCATTCATCTGCAGGAGTTCATACATGATGTCACTTTGATCCTGAGGTTGTAATCATGGAGACAAAGTGAGGACAGCACTCTCCTGACGTGACAAACATCCAACACACACACGTGCTCTTCTGTCCAGGTGAAACAGAGTCTTCACTTCCTGTCACGTCTTCTTGAAGCCTCAGTCTCCCATCATGCTCTGTGTGTCAGCCTGTGTCAACACATGTGTTTCATTAAACATGTGTTGGCCTGCGACACTCAGGAATAATCAGCGTGGCGACCCCCCCCCCCCCCCCCCCGCCAATAACCAGGGGAACTGTGGGTAATTCAGCCGATTAGAGCAGCAGCTCTCAGAGAGGTGAAGTCTGCAGCAGCAGGTAATTACCTCCTCAGGAATTTATTTCCCTGTGAGAGCCGCAGCCTGATGGCTCGGGACCAAAAAAAAAAACTTCCATAAAAAGGAAACAAAACCGTTTTAATAGAAACTGGAAACGAGTCAGTTGCACAGAACAACTTGTTTAGTTCAGCAACAAGACTTTCTCCAGCAGACAGGACGTCTGTTCTTCTTGTACTGATTCTTTAATGCACGCTGGACTGTAGTGCACGTCTTCAGGAAATACTGCTTCGTCCCCGAGGCCATGACAGAACTAAACAAAACTCAAAAACAGCAGTGACTTGTAAATGTGTAAATGTGTCTGTGTTATACTGTATGTTATGTGTTGAGAATCCATGTGTGTGTGGCAAATGTATGTTGATTCTGTGGGGTTTGTGTATATGTCGGGTTGGCACTCAAGATGTGTGGAAGCGTGAAGAAAATTCTCCTAATAGGACAAATAAACTAATCTCATCTACTGACTGTCAGAGACGAACCGGGTCAGCAGAGAATGACGTGTTCAAGGTCGAATCTGTCTGCAGGACTTTCCTCTGACTGTTACTCCGCCCCTCCTCCAGACACAACTGTGCCACTCTAAGACATTGTGTTTGTTGTAAAGGAGGAGCTGATACGTTAGCATGCTAACTACGCTAACCACCAACACCTCTGTGTCCCTCTTCATCTTTATCCAGATACAGCTCTGGGCCCCTGGGCACAGAGAAGCTAAAGGCCCCACCTGCGCTCCTACATTAGAGCAAGGGCCAGACTGTAAGTACCCTGGAAATCCAGAGTTCTCGCTAGAGCACAATTTGAATTTGCTCAGCGAGTCACTCTGGCAATCAGTAATGATGCTCATTACCCATGCCGCTGGAGCCGAGCTGCACCAATCACATCGATGTATCTGATATAGGCGGGCCAGAAGTGAGCTAAATAGATGACGACAGCGCTGCAACGGCGAAGTCCAGAATCAGTCAGTAAACACTGCAAGATGGCTACGGATGAACACCAGTTGTTTGAAACGGCTTTGGCCGCTACAATGAACGAGTTAGACTTGGCTTTTTCTCTAAAAGAGGAACAGAAGACGGCGCTCGAGTCTTTCCTTTGCAAGAAGGACGTTTTTGCTGTTTTGCTGACCGGATACAGCAAGAGTCTAATCTACCAGTTAGCTCCGCTGGTAGCTAAGCTCTGGATACGTCACCCTGTGTATTGTTCTGATTGGTCGTAGTGTTATCCAATTGCATGCAGTGATATTTTCAAATGCATGCTTGGTGCCGCCCCTCGAGTTGGGCCATTTGCATTACTCATAGCCAGACCCTAAATCTTTCTAGATTTGGCTACACTCTAAGGGGCTTTGCCTCTTTTTGTTATTTTTGTAGCCATTATGCATTTGTGTGCTTTTGTTCTCCGTCCTTGTGGTTGTTTTGCATCTTCTCATTCTCGCCTCCTGTTTCTTCAGTACCTTTTGTGGTTGTTTTGCGTTCCTTTGGGGTTCTTTTATGTCTCTTTGAGGTCATTTAGTGTCTTTTAGTGGACGTTTTGTGGTCACTTCATGCCTCTTTTAGATTATTTTCATCTCTTTCTGGTCACTTTGTCTCTCTGTGTGGGGTTGTGTTTTGCATCTGTTAGTGCTCGCGACATGTGTCAGAGGTTATTTAATGTCTTTTTGCAGTTTCTTTGCATCTGTCTGTGTGGTCAGTATGTGTTAATTTGAGAGACATTTTGCAGGTGAAGGCCCCTGACACTCTGGGCCCCTGGGCCTGTCTTCATTTGGCCCATTCAGTGATCCATCCATGGATGTATCCTCTGTGATGTCACCAATGGGTTTGTGGACTCTCACCACCTGTCTTCATCATTTTTGGAGCCAGAGGTGACCATATGTTGACGTCACAGGGCTAACCCTGATGCTAGCTGCTAGCTTGGTTTGCACGATGCATTTACAGCTGTGGTTAACTGAGAACATGCTGATGCTTATTTTCTCTAGTGACTCCTCAGAGGGTGTTTGAGCTCAACCAAACACTGAACAAGAGTTTTGTAGGCAAATTTTATGTAGTCCTGCAGAGTCTCAGACCTGACGAGGGGTCCTGCAGAGTCTCAGACCTGTTGTGGGGTCCTGCAGTCTCTGAGGCTGAGATTGTTCAGCATGTAGTATTCATGAGCGTGTTGTTATCAGCACATATTGGTTTCAGCTCTGGGACCCTGTGGGAACATGGAGCTCAACACTGTGACAAATAAACACATTCTCATCTTATTAACTGGGCCCAGTTCCTCCTCTGTAATCTGCTCACACTGCTGCTCTCACTGAACACACACACACACACACACACACACACACACACACACACACACACTACTCTTCTTCTTCTTCTTCTGTCGGCTGCAGGTAGAGACACACAAACACTTCCTGCTGTTTGTTTCAGATAAGACAGATTGTCCTCTGAGGATCAGCTGTGTGTCCACCAGAACAACAACAAGCGCAGAGGTCCAAAACTGTGTTTGCTGTAGAAACATAACGAGACATCGTAAAATGTAACATGATGTCATATAAAGCACCATCAAACAAAACAAGGTGTAACTTATCGTGATGTGATGCAGTGTAACAACTAACCATCATCGTCTGAGGCTCAGACATGAACCCTAACCTGCAGTTCCTCTCATGACCACTAGAGGCTGGCTCCAGCAGTGAGTCAGTCCCCACAGAGCTACATGTTCACGTTCACGTTTACAGCCTGACGTATAATGTACGTTCTAATGATGATCAGCAGCAGCCTCACACATGTGTTCATGCACTGAGCTCCAGCAGAGACACTGTGCTGTATTCATTACTCTACAGAGCAAACATGGTGCTGCAGCCCAGAGGGACACGCTTTGTCTCCAGAGGACCAACTCTTCACATGTTGCTGAGACACCATCAGCTGTTTGTTCAGTCCAACATGTAAACAAACAGTAAACAGTGACGATGACCTCACAGCCCGCTGTATCCACGCGGCGCAGAGGAAGAAGTTCTGTCTGTGGATGTTTCACACGATGACAGTTTTGATGCAAACTCGCCCTGCGCTCGCTGTGATTGGTCAGCTCTCTGTCAGCTCTCAGCCTCCAGGCTTCACGTCCCATCAGCCACTTGGTGCTTTTATCATCTGCCTCACTCTGGGCGAATAAAAGCTGGTTATGTGATAAAAATTTAAACACACTGGGTTCAGACACGCTCGCTCAGACTCGCCCCCCCCTCCCCCCCGAGGAAATCAAACTGGGATCATTTGTCAGCGCGGCTGCAGCTTATAGATTTCTGCTTATAACCCACAATAACTCACTTTCTGCTTGTGCTGCCTGCAGATCTGTGGGGGAAGAAGACGAAGAGCGAGAGGAAGAGGAAGAAGAGGGAGTGAAATACAATTCTTCTGCCTCAGCACGTCTGTCAGCCACAGAATGAAGACGTGCTTATTGTCAGCTTTTGTTCTTTTCAAGCAACAAACACACAAAGAGAAAATCAATACAGCTGCTGACCGCACAGCTGGAGCCCCCGCCTCTGTTAATGAGGGGCACACATACATGGCCCAAAGTATGTGGACAGCAGTCTGACACGTCACTGTGGCACCAGAGGACTCGTCTCAGGCTCACAGCAGCCAATCGTACGTTTCTGCAAACCATGAATGTGTTACATCTGCACGTGTGATACCAATCATCTCAGTGTTTCTGAAGTGACGGTGTCATCAGCAGGTGGAGGATGGTGGAGGATGGTGTGACACCTCAGAGAGACACCTGCAGAGCTGCAGACACTGTTCAAACTACACTGGTTGTTTTATACTCAGTCACTGCTGTGTTGCACCAAACAAGGGCATTTTTAGAAACCTGTCAGTGTTTTTCCAATTCAGGCACCAAACAAACATGTTTTAGTAACCCTGAACTGTTTTTCCAGCTGGTTCTTAGGCACCAAACTTGGGTGTTTTTTAGTGACCTGTAGCTGTTTTTCCAGCTGGATTTTAGGCACCAAACTTGGGTGTTTTTTAGTGACCTGTAGCTGTTTTTCCAGCTGGTTCTTAGGCACCAGACGTGGGTGTTTTTAGCAACCCATCACTGCTTCTCCAGCAAATATTTAGGCACAAAACATGGGTATTGTTCAGCGACCTGGAGCTGTTTTGCCAGCAGATATGTAGGCAGCAGGCAGTGTGCATGTCAATCGTACGTTTCTGCAAACCATGAATGTGTTACATCCGTACGTTTCCTTTTTTTTTTTTTTTTTTTTTTTTAATTTAACCTTTATTTAACCAGGTTTGTCCCATTGAGATCAAAGATCTCGTTTACAATTGAGACCTGGCCAAGAATGGCAGCACATATAGTTTCAACACATTGTCACATTAAACATAAAAGATACAAATAACAAACAATTGAGTTTACACAATCAGGTCGAGCTCAAATACAACATTTGCACTCATACAGCACCACGTGTGTGTTTTTAGTGACTCATAACAGTTTTTCCAGCTGGTTCTTAAGCACAAAATGGGGGTGTTTTTTTCAGGGACCTGTAGCTGTTTCTCCAGTGGGTGTTTAGGCATCAAGTGTGCGTGTGTTTAGCGAACCGCAACTGTTTTTTCCAGCGGGTTTTACGCACCAAATGGAACGTTTTTTAGCAACCTGTAGCTGTTTTTTCAGCAGATATTTAGAAAATAAATTGAGGGATTTTAAGTGACCTGTTAGTGTTTCTCCAGCAGGTATTTAGGCATCAGGCATGCCTGTACTCAGCAACCCGTCACTGTTTTTCTAGCGCTTATTTAGGCACAAAAAATGAGTGTGTTTTAGCAACTCACAGCTGTTTTTCCAGTGGGTATTTTAACACTAAATTTAGTGACCTGTCATAGTTTTTCCTGCAGGGTTTTAAGCACTAAGCGTGCACTTTAGCAACTCTTCACTGTTTTTCCAGCAGGTTTTAGGCAACAAATGTGGATAACTTTAAGAACTAATCATGGTTTTTCAAACAGGTTTTTAGGCACCAAACAAGAGTGTGGTTTAGCGACCTGTAGCTGTTTTTCAAGCAGATATTTAGGCATTAAGCGTGCATGTTTTTTAGTGACTTGTTGCTGTTTTTTAGGTATCAGACATGAATGATTTTTAGTGACTGCTCACTGTGTTTCCAGCGGGACAAACAGAAACATAATACATGTTAGATGGACAGAGCACTGAGAGCCTAAAGTTTGTGGACACCTCTTCTGTCCACAAACTTTAGGCCATACAGTGCCCTTCGTTGTGTGAACAGACACCAACACAGCGAGGCGTCCTTCACGCTGGCTGATCATCATGTTATTGAACCGTAACAGGAAACAAAAGGAACTCATCTGAATGCAGAGAACACCGTGATGCTTTGTCTCCTCTCCGAAGGACTCGTCCTCAGAAGGAGAGTCGAACTGTCAGAGGACTGAAGGTTAATGATCTCAACATGCCCCCCCCGCACACTCACACACACACACACACACACACACACACACACAGGAGTCCGTCTGCAGAGGATTCACTGTTACGTCACCTGCAATAAGACCTGAACTAATGATGCGTTCAGGTGCTTCGAGTCGTCCTGTCACAACCACTAATTAAGAGTCATTGACGACATGTTTAACATGTTCCTCTGACATGTGGTATGATTCATTTAACATGTGTGTTAGTAACATGTACATGTGACATGTACAGGTTCATTATGTCGGAGCTGTATCTCTGAATAATCCTGATTTAAAAAAAGAAGAAGAAGAAGAGAGACGACATGAGAGTGAAATAATGAGTTCCTATTTTAGATCGCCAGCTGATGTTCAGGTCATGTGATGCGCGGTGAGAAAAGGTTGTTAGGAAGATGAGCAGGAGGACAAAGATAGGTCTGTCACATGGTGCACTACCTTTTTTTTACCGACTTGTCGATTTATTATTTCATTGCTGATCTTTCTGTTTTCATGTCAACAGTTTTCTATTTTATTACTTCTTTACTTTTGTTTGTTCTGCGCTACTCTGATGCTTTATCATGTTTCTGCTGTCGTGTGGAGCTGTTTGAAAACATCTGTCATCAAAGGTGCTGCAAAATGTTTTCATCATGTTGTACGTGTTTCAGGTCACATGACTTGACTTGAGTCCAACTTTAGTCACAACCTTGAGGACTTGACACTTGCTTTGACTAACACTGATGAAAGACTCGACTTTGACTTGAGACTGATAACTTTAAAGGGTTTTGATTTATTTTAAACATTTTTCCAGATATTACAGAGTTACATTTTCTTCTTCCAAACATGATGACGTGTACGTCATGTTTGTGCCTGCTCTGCTGCCCAGCTCGGGGATTATTCACATGACTGAGTTCTCTCTGTTCATTGTAGAGCACACCTCAGTGCGTCCTGTAACTTGCAAATAAACTGCATGTACTTTTTGATGGTAAAAAGAGCTTGTTTTGTAATGAGGCACCAAACACAACTGTGTCTAACAACCTGGAGCCGTTTCTTCAGCAGGTTTTTAGTCACCAAACATGGCTGTGTTTTTAGCAGCCCAGTAGCTGGCTTTCCAGCGAGTTTTGATGAACCAAATGTGGATGTTTTTTGGCAACCTGTCCCTGTTTTTCCAGCTGCATTTCAGGAACATATTTTGGCATGTTTTTAGCAACCTGATTTCAACCTGTGATATGGCTGGTTAGCAACCTGGAGCTGTTTTTTCTAGCACGCTTTAAGGCACCAAATAGGAGTGATTTTTAGCAACCTGCTGCTGTGGGTTTTGAGGCACCAAACATGTTTATTTTAGATATTAATAAGTTAGATTTTCCTCTTGAAACATGCTGATGTGTGTGATGTGGCTTAGAGGACCTGAATACCTCAGACCAACAGTTCTTTGTTCTCATGGTCATTAAAGGTAAATCGTTTTTCATCAACAGTTTTGATCGATCAGATTAAAAGTCTGAGTCATTGCTGCTGCAGTTATTTAATCAACTAATAGAAGAGGCGCCTGAATAAAACATGGGTGTGAGATTTCTGAGCTCAGGTCATGGAAAATGCTGCCTTTGTGATTTGAGGGTTTTTGAGCAGCTGCAAAAAAGATGTGAAATTTCATTTCATCAAAACCTGAAACACCTGAAACTGCAGAGAGAAAATGTTTTGGCCTCACAACATGGATCTGATTCACACATGAGATGAAACCAGATATTATCAGGTAGGAAACATTTACACCACGTGAAGGCATCAGTTTATTGATTTGTTCTCTGCGTTAGCTCCTCACACAGGTAGCTTTATATTTCTCCTGTCTTCAGGCGGTCAGGGAGACATGTTTAACTTCAATTCAATTCAATTCAATTCACACACACACACACACACACACACACAGGAGTCCGTCTGCAGAGGATTCACTGTTACGTCCCTCTGCAATAAGACCTGAACTAATGATGCGGATAAGGTGCTCTCAAAAACCCCTGTCACAACCACTAATTAAGAGTCATTGAAACCTGACATGTTTAACATGTTCAACTGACATGTGGTATGATTCATTTAACATGTGTGTACGGACATGTACATGTGACATGTAGATGTTCATTAGAACAGCTGTAACTCTGAATTAATCCTGATTTAAAAAAGAACAAGAAGAAGAGACGACATGAGAGTGAAATAATGAGTTCCTATTTTAGATCGCCAGCTGATGTTCAGAGAGAGAGAGAGAGAAAAGGTTGTTAGGAAGATGAGCAGGAGGAGAAAGATAGGTCTGTCACATGGTGCACTACCTTAATGGAAGTCGATTTATTATTTCATTGCTGATCTTTCTGTTTTCATGTCAACAGTTTTCTATTTTATTACTTCTTTACATGTGTTTGACAATAATCATATGTGTATACTCTGATGCTTTATCAATGTTTCAGCAGCAGCAGGAGGCATCTGCTGTTTGAAAACATCTGTCATCAAAGGTGCTGCAAAATGTTTTCATCATGTTGTGATATGAGTTAACATGAGAGACTTGAGTCCAACTTTAGTCACAACCTTGAGGACTTGACACTTGCTTTGACTAACACTGATGAAAGACTCGACTTTGAGAGAGAGACTGATAACTTTAAAGGGTTTTGATTTATTTTAAACATTTGGGTCCTCCGGCAGATATTACAGAGTTACATTTTCTTCTTCCAAACATGATGACTGGTACAGTCAAGCCTGAGCCTGCTCTGCTGCCCAGCTCGGGGATTATTCACATGACTGAGTTCTCTCTGTTCATTGTAGAGCACACCTCAGTGCGTCCTGTAACTTGCAAATAAACTGCATGTACTTTTTGATGGTAAAAAGAGCTTGTTTTGTAATGAGGCACCAAACACAACTGTGTCTAACAACCTGGAGCCGTTTCTTCAGCAGGTTTTTAGTCACCAAACATGGCTGTGTTTTTAGCAGCCCAGTAGCTGGCTTGACCATTTAGAGTTTATAAGTTAACCAAATGTGGATGTTTTTTCAACCTGTCCCTGGATTTTTCCAGCTGCATTTCAGAGAACATATTTTGGCATGTTTTTAGCAACCTGATTTCAACCTGTGATATGGCTGGTTAGCAACCTGGAGCTGTTTTTTCTAGCACGCTTTAAGGCACCAAATAGGAGTGATTTTTAGCAACCTGCTGCTGTGGGTTTTGAGGCACCAAACATGTTTATTTTAGTGACCTGTATTGTGTTTTCAGCAGGTTTTTGGGGTGTTTTTAACGAAAGTTATTAGATATTAATAAGTTAGATTTTCCTCTTGAAACATGCTGATGTGTGTGATGTGGCTTAGAGGACCTGAATACCTCAGACCAACAGTTCTTTGTTCTCATGGTCATTAGGCCAGAGCAATGCCATCAACAGTTTATGTCATCAGATTAAAGAGTCTGAGTCATTGCTGCTGCAGTTATTTAATCAACTAATAGAAGAGGCGCCTGAATAAAACATGGTTGGTGCTCATCCAAGATTTTTATGTCTCAGGTCAAGGAAAATGCTGCCTTTAGTGATTTGAGGGTTTTGAGCTTCATTGATAAATACAGATGTGAAATTTCATTTCATCAAAACCTGAAACACCTGAAACTGCAGAGAGAAAATGTTTTGGCCTCACAACATGGATCTGATTCACACATGAGATGAAACCAGATATTATCAGGTAGGAAACATTTACACCACGTGAAGGCATCAGTTTATTGATTTGTTCTCTGTGTTAGCTCCTCACACAGGTAGCTTTATATTTCTCCTGTCTTCAGGTGGTCAGGGACACATGTTTAATGCATGACTTTGGTTTCTGAGCAGCTCCGTTAGTTTCTGGTTTTATTTTCTATCACAGGGTCGTTTGGTTTGTTAGCGCCATCTTTGTTTCTCCAGTTCGTCAATAAATGATTCAGTGAACAAACCAATGTTTCTGTTCCTCCCCTGAACAAACTAAATGAACAACAACGAGACAGAAGACAAACCAGAGGAGCTTCAGCTCGCCCTCATCAGCTCAGGTGAGTCAGCTGGGTAAAGCCCCGCCCACTTCCTGCAGCACACACAGCGTGGCGCTCCAAACAGGCCGTGAGACATAACGTCTGTTTGTTCTCTGGTGAATAAACATGTACCACTGTGAATGATCAGCTCTGCTGGGTTTGTAAATGCTGACAGGAAGTAGACAGGCTGTTTCCATAGCAACAGAACGAAAAGGTCAATACTCCAGATGTTGTTGATTTCTCATAGTTTCTGATCATCTGGAGGTCTGAAGCAGATTAATATGAATATGATGATGAGTCCAGCTGGACTCCAAACAGGAGCTTTAGGTTTTTAATTTGCTGCTGTGTTACATTTCTTTACATTTCTTTACAATGAGTCACGTTTTCTTTACATCACAGTTATGGCACACCACTTTAAGTCACATTTCTTACATTACTTTACGTCGTGTTACTTTACGCTGTGTTACTTTACATCGTGTTACTTTACGTCACATTTCTTACGTTACTTTACGTCGTGTAACTTTATGTCACATTTCTTACGTTACTTTACGTCGTGTAACTTTATGTCACATTTCTTACGTTACTTTACGTCGTGTAACATTACCTCACATTTCTTTACTGTGCACTACGTGTCACGTTACTTTGATGGTTGATGCGTTGAAATGAAGTTTGTTTTCTCGTGTTCACCGCAGGTTGTTTCACATGTGACCTGCAGGAATGTCTCATCCTGTTTGTTTGTTTGTTTGTTTGCAGAAGTCTTGATGAGCAGAAGAAAACTGCAGTTTTGATTATGAGCGTTATTAATTAATGTTGAGGCGGTGAACGGAGAGCGAAGCCTCAGCAGCTCCATGAACGCTCCGTGTGCTGCTGAATAAATTAACATCCTCATTGTTGTGAGTTAGAGCTTTAATTTTCAGAGGTAGGAACTTATTAATACTCGGTCCCAGCGACGCTTTAAATGAGAGAGGAATATTCAGAGAAGCATCCATCAGATCCGCTCAGGAGCTTTTCATCATTCAGCTCAGATACAAACACACACATCAGATCACCTTCAGTCCTCCGCTGACATTACAACCATATTACAGCCTCACTCACAAGGTCTTTTATGTTTCTTTGAGCTCATTCAATATTTAAACACACTGCCCTCCATTTTGTTTCATGACCCCACAGCTCCGACAAATCCCAAAACTTCCTCCCGGCTCAGGCTGTAAAACTCAAACAAGAAGAAGAAGTCAAAGACAAAAGAAAATGTTGACTTTAAACATTTCTGCAAAGCACCAATACTTTACATCTGTACCCAACATTTATTCTGACACCTGCAGGTAAGTATTTAAGGACAAACCTGCAGCCAAGTCAGAACGCCTTCTGACGATGTGACGCTTTACACACCAGGAGCAGGTCGCACTCTTTACTCCTGCAGCCTCGCTAATATGTCGCTAATCATCAATCATTTGATATCATGGAGGATCAGAGGAAAAGAAAAAGAAATTTACAAAACACAATAGTTAACAGAGCTGTAGGAAAGACGCATGTCTGGTAGGTGGAGCTCCACAGGTCACATGACAAACGTGTCATAGCTTACACCTCGTAGACAGACAATGTTAGCGGTGGTTTTAAACAGTGAGGAACTCTCCAGAGTTTGGATGGACCAATGCAGGTATCTGCTGCTGCTAACCAGCTAATAAGCTAACGATCTGTCGTGATGACGGAGAGAAGCGACATATTTTTCTCTAGAGAACGTTTGGCCGCTTGTTCAACAGGCCGAGGTGAAGGACAGGACGTGTTCGTAAGTTATCAAGATAAAAAGGAGACGTTAGCAGGAAGGCTAATGTTGGTTGTTGATCAGAGTTTGTGTCTCTTACGTGTCTTTGGCTTCAGCCTGCTTCTGACGGGGTAGAAGATTCACGGCCAGCCACAGTGTGAAGAAGGCTTCAGCCGAGATGGTGCAACCGGCATTAATATCGGGTCGGACTTACAACGTCAAGTTATGGCCCACTTATCCAACACATCCTCACTAAGACGAGCATGACTTTCCACGTCCACAAATGACGTCCAAGGCACCCTGGGTAGAGGGTATTTGTAAGAGTTAAAAAATCTGAGCTTCAGTGACCAATCCACGCCGCAATATCCAATCAGCATTGAGATCCTGTGGGGACACAACACCAACGACATACTGACAGTAGTTCATTCATTGATTGAGCGATTTAGTCGTGCGTATGATATGAGTCAACACAAAATATTCTCGTGCTCAAACTCGTGTGAGTTGCATTTGGTGTGAACACAACAAAAAGGTTATATAGCCTTTGTTGCCATGGTTACAATAACAGTGTGGTTACATGTAGCGTATGATGGTGGTTAAAAATAAAAAGTACTGCAACTCAACAAATGTCCTGCAGCCCAAATATCTGTTTCTTTATAGACCAAACAAGCAACAAGCTCAGGTTCTCTTCCTGTTTGAATTTTTAATCTATCAAGATTCAGTAGTTCTTCCCAGACTCCGAAAAAAGTGAAGCCAGTTAAAGACGACTTGACTCAGTTTTGATGTTTGAGATGTAAAAAGGTCTCTGAGCCTCTCGGGTCTCTGAGAGAAGCCGATCATTTAAAGGTCAACATCATGCTCACCTTCATTTTACTAACGTCCAAACCAAATGAGAAAAACCTCGGTGAGGAGAAATGTTTGTATCGTCCGTAACCTCCTGAGACCACGGAGACGTTCAGAGTCAGACGACTGCAGAGTCATCAGAGGAGCGCCGGTGTCACAGGTGATGTCCAACATGAATCCATGAATTCATAACGAGGTGCTGATTGATCCCAAAGTGTTCAGGTAATGGGAGTCAGAGTGTGAGGTCACAAACGACATGTGACTGAACTCACAAACAGGATCCTCAACTCTGGATTCACATCAGTGCTGTTTTCACCCCCCCCCCCCCACATAATTAATCAGAGATCATTAATATCTCTCCCGTGACGGCGGCTGGAAATCCTGTTACAGCAGAGCAGGAAGTGGAACCTGCAGAGACTCGACATGATTAAACCGACGAGACAGAAACAGGTTTACATGAGCGTGACGCTGCTCTATATTCATTAAATACCTGCAAAAAAATTCATTCAGTATCAACTGAACCATTCATCAGATATCTGCAGAAATATTCATTAAACAGCAGAAATATTCACTCAATATGAACACAAGTTTAATTACATATTTGCAGGAATATTCATTTGATATCAAGAGAACTGTTCATCAAATACCAGCAGACATTTTCATGAAACAGCAGAAATATTCAGTGAATATCTGCAAAAAAATTCATTCAATATGAGCAGAAATTGTCGTTAAATATTAGGGGAAATATTAATTTAATATCAAGAGAACTATTCATCAGATACCAGCATGTCATATTCATGAAACAGCAGAAATGTTCCATAAATATCATCTGAAATGTTCATCAAATATCTGCAGGAATTATCATTAAATGTCAGCAGTAATATTCACTCAGTATCAACTAAAATATACATCATATATCTGCACACATACTCATTCAACATATATGCATAAATTAGCATTAAAAATTAGAAGACATATTAATTCAACACCAGAAAAATTCAATACATATCAACTGAAATATTAATTAAATATTTGCAGAAATTCATTCATTCATCTTCTAACCGCTTCATCCTCTTGAGGGTCGCGGGGGGGCTGGAGCCTATCCCAGCTGACACTGGGTGAGAGGCAGGGTTCACCCTGGACAGGTCACCAGACTATCACAGGACTGACACATAGAGACAGACAACCATTCACACTCACATTCACACCTACGGACAATTTAGAGTCACCAATTAACCTGCATGTCTTTGGACTGTGGGAGGAAGCTGGAGCACCTGGAGGAAACCCACGCTGACACGGGGAGAACATGCAAACTCCACACAGAAGGGCTCCCACACCCGGGATCGAACCGGCAACCCTCTTGCTGTGAGGCGAGAGTGCTAACCACCACACCACCGTGCCGCCCCATTTGCAGAAATATTAAATGAAAATCAACATAATTATTTGATTAAATATGAACAGAAGTATTCAATAATTAGTAGAAATATTCATTAAATATCACAAAAATATTCAATAAAAATCATCAAAAATATTCAATTAAATACGAGCAGAAATATTCAATGAAAATAAACATAAACATTAATTAATTATCAGCAGAAATATTCCTTAATATCAGCACCATATGTTCAGTCTAAACAGCTCTTTTGTAATTCTGTCACATTCTCCTCAGAACAAACACTGATGAACCTCGGAGAATGTCCCTGTGGTGAACACTCCATGATCAACAACAAAAGACTGGTTCAATGTTCTGAGCAGAACCTGACTGAGCTGCAGAGAACCTGAATGTTCTTCAGGAGGAGTTCATGTTCTGACGGAGAACTTTAACATTCTGTTGGAGCAGTGTGGCGTTCCTGTTGGTCCGCAGGACGCAGCCGAGGAGATAAACAGCAGCAAAGCGACACGCTGAGCGACTCTGTGACAGAATCTGATGAAACATCATAAAAGCGTTTCTGCTTCAGAAGTTGTGCTGAGACTCAGATTGTTCTGTCTGCACATGATCGATGACGGAGGCTTTAGAGCCGAGGGCGGCGAGGAGAGGTCGATGTCACATGACGCCACAGACAGACAAAAGAAGAGGAACTGAAGGCGAGCAGAGAAGCGCCGTGATAACATGAGCCGGATCATATCTCAGTGTCTCAGGAACACAATCTCATTTTTCTCTCTGATGGCTTTTATTCAAATGATCCAAACACTTCCTGCTTTAATCTTCCCTCTTTCTTTAAATCAAACGTCTCCGCAGGCTGTTATCAGCGGGGACAGTCTGGAGACGGACTGATAGTCAAAGAGCTCCACGGGACACAAAGACCATGAAATTTAAAAACCAGGGAGCAGCTGACCTGCAGACGTGACTCAGCATGTTCACGATTTACTCAAGAAAATCTGCGGCTGGTTTATTCAAACTTTTATTGTTCAGTTTGTCTGGTGACTCGTCTCTGGATCTGTTATTGAGATTTATCTAATAACACAGATTTAATGAAGTGGAGCTCTGCCACACTATGCACACACACACACACACACACACACACACACACAGAACAAACATACAGATGTCCTCATATCCTTATAGTGTACACAGAGACACTTTGGTTCAGTGGTAATGAGGCAGTGTAAAAGGTAAAGTGCAAATGAACAGACTAATGACTTTATAGGAACTTTGTTCTCTAAATGTTTCCCGCAGCAGTTTCTCTAAAGCTTTAATCTGCAGACTGAGTGTTGGCGTCGTACATTTCTGCAGACCACAGTTATATTTGTGTTTTATTATGCAGCAGAGACCTGACGTTTCAAGAAGGCTGTGGAGAACGTGTGGTTTTGTTTTGGCACAAAAAACTACTTGATAATGGTTTGTAAAAATGCAGCAATGTCTTGGTTAAAAGACAATGCCTTTTGTTGCACCATCCCGGCAGCAAACCCAGCAATGTTTCAGTGAAACACAACAGCTGCTCAGGGCACAGTCCCAGCTGGAAAAGCTGTGATATCTGGGTCTAATACAATCACTGTTTGTGGCACTATCACGAGAAGAAACACAGTGAGACTCAGACTCACAAAAATCACAACCAGGATGTTGTTTGTACCTGCCAGAAAAAAAGTGACGGATCACTAAAAACACACTTGGTGCCTAAATACCTGCTGGAAAAACAGCAACAGGTTGCTAAATCCATGCATGCTGAAAACATGCACATGTAATGCCTAAAAAACTGGTGAAAAAAGAGGGATGGGTTGCTAAAAAAACAATAATAATACTACTAATAAATTTAATTTATGAAGCACTTTTCATTTATAAAAAAATCTGAAAGTGCTTCAGCACAAAAGCTTCTTTAAAAAGGAGAGTCTTTAAGCCTCTCTTAAAGGGATCCACTGTCTGTGGGGCTCTGAGGTGGCCGGGTAGAGAGCTCCAGAGACGAGGGGCAGCAGAACAAAAGGCGTGGTCTGCCATAGTGCAGAGCTTAGTTCTTTGGTTCTGGGGAGGTGGAGAAGGTATTGGTTTTGGGAGCGTAGATTACAGGTTGAAGCTTGCTGGGTGAGTAATTCATTGAGATAATCCGGGGCATTTCCATGGATACACTGACGGGTGATGAGAGCAAGTTTGTACAGTACTTGATTCTGGCGGAGATGGGGAGCCAGTGAAGGGTGCGGAGTACGGGTGTGATGTGTTCGTGTTTTCTGACTTTCAGGAGGATCCTAGCAGCACTGTTCTGGATAAGCTGTAGTTTTTGCCAGGAATTCCCATTAGAGGGGCGTTGCAATGATCGAGCCCGGAAGAGACAAAGGCATGGACTAGTTTCTCTGCATCAGAGAGGCTGAGAGAGGGACGGAGTTTAGCGATGTTTTTAAGGTGAAAAAAGCAGGATTTACACGGATGTTTAATGTGATTCTCAAATGTAAGGTGAGGGTCCAGTCTCACACCAAGGTCGGTAACTGTAGATGAAAGGGGGATGTCCTGGGTTAGGGAGGTGGTGGTGGTTAGAGAAGATGACTGGACCTGATGAGGGGTGCCAATAAGTGTGGCTTCGGATTTGGAATAGTTGAGCTGGAGGAAGTTATGACTCATCCATGCCTTTATCTCCTCCAGGCAGTTGGTGTGTGTGGACAGAGGTGAAGATGAAGATGGTAGAGCAGTTGAAGTGGATGGGTCAGTCCTGAGATACAGCTGAGTGTCATCAGCGTAGGAGAGGAAAGAAATCTCACACTGTCTGATGATACGGCCAAGGGGGGGCATGTATATAATGAATAGAAGTGGGCCAAGGACAGATCCTTGAGGGACACCACACGTAACAGGGAGGGTTTGGGACCTTGCAGCTCCCAAGCTGATGAACTGTGTCCTCCCAGAGAGGTAAGAAGTGAACCAGTCCAAGGCGGAGTTTGAGAGTCCAATATCATCACGGAGGATGAGGTGATCAACAGTGTCGAAAGCTGCTGACAGGTCGAGAAGGATAAGGAGGGATGGAGAGCCAGCATCAGCAGTCATCCGGAGGTCATTCATGACGCGGACCAGAGCTGTTTCTGTGCTGTGAGCCGGACGAAAACCTGACTGGAATGTTTCGTACAGGCCGTGTAATCACAGATGGTCCTGAAGCTGAGCTGCAACAACCTTTTCCAGCACTCTCAAAATAAAATGGAGGTTAGAGATGAGCCTATAGTGAAACAACCATTATTGGTGCCTAAACACCCACTGGAAAAACAGCTACAGGTTGCTAATAACATCTACATTTTGGTGCCAAAAACATGCTGGAAAAACACTGATAGTTGTTTTTAGTTGCTAAAAACAGGCACACTTAGTGCCTAAAAACCTGCTGGAAAAACAGCTACAGGTTGCTAACACATACACTTGGTGCATAAATATCTGTTGGAAAAACAGTGACAGGTCACTAAAACACCCCCACTTGGTGCTTAAATATCTTTAAAAAAAAATCTGCTACAGGTCCTAAATGAAACCCATGTTTGTGCCTAAATGTTTGCAGGAAAACCAGGGACAGGTTGCTACAAACAGGCACACACACTTGGTGCCTAAATACACAGTGTAAACCAGTGAGTCAGCTCAGACATGTCACTCTAGAAATGGTGATTTGACACGTAGAAAATGAAAAAATGTAACGTATGTGTGATTTAACATTTCCTTCAGAGACTGAACTGTTCTTTAAACACAGCTCATCACTGACTGTTCCTTTCATGAGCAGAAAAGATGGCCGCTGTGCTGTTTCTGACAGATTTAGTTTCTTCTGTCTTTTAATATAAACATTATCTTCTTCAGTTTTCTTCACGCTTGCTTTGAAATAACTTGTGAAGCTCCCCAAAGCTCAAACAGTGACCTGACTCATAGATCAGAGTTTACTGTGAGTCGTCCTGCTGACACAGATCCACCTGCTGCTGCTGAGGATGATGGGTCACACCCTGGCGGAGGACACGGCATGGCGGACCCCGCCAGTTTACCTGAAGGCTCAATCAGCAGCGAGCTCCAGGAGTCTACAGGAAGCCAAACACACTGCGGCAGACGTGAGGGAAAAAGGGACGAACGTGGAAGTAATGAAATGAGAGGATCACGCAGAGATATTTTCTCCTGCAGCAGATTCAGACTGGAGTTATTTCACAGATACATCTATTTAATATTTCAGCTGGATGAAGTGCAGAGTGAGCCGATAATCAGCTGCGGGGATCTGTGTGATCACTTGACTGCAGTCGCAGGATCAGCTGATAAGGAGGCAGAGGAAATGAAGTGCGGCACTCGGACGTGTTTCACAGCTGATGGTATCTCAGTCAGCTGCTCTCACATCAGCAGCGTTCAAACAGGTCGACACGTTGTGGAGCAGGAGGTGACTGATGGAGACGTCAGGCTCAGCTTATATGAACTCTACATCAGACCATCACAGAGCTTTAATGTGACGACCGTCACAGCTCTGGTCTCAGTAAAGACATCGTCTGATCACTGTGCCTCTTCTTCTTCTTCTACTACTGTGGACACATGTTCCTGTCAGTCCTCCACTGACAGGGAGACAGACGAACCACAGGACACATATTGATTCCATTGACCGACATCATCACTGCATTTCCAGCAGCTTTGTAGAAACCAAACAGGAGTGTTTTCTAGCGACCTATTGGTGTTTCTCCAGCACACAAAGTGCAGCAGACATCACCACGTTTCCAAAAAGGTACAGAGCCGTGAAAAATGGCTGTTTTTCCAGCAGCGTTTTAGCCTCCACACACAAGTGTTTTTCACCAACCCGTAGGTGATTTTCCGGCAGGTCATGTAGTGCTTATTCTTTACTGAGACATTATTGCATTTCCAGAGGGTTTTTAGCCACTCAACGTCAGTGTTTTTTAGCAACCTATAGTGTTTTTCTAGAAGGTAAAGTGCCACAAAGAGTGAGCTGTATTTCCAGCAGCTTTTAGCTACTATGCATGAGTGTTTTTTAACCAACCTGTAGGTTTTTGTCCAGCAGGTATTGAGCCACAAGAAGCTGAACGTTGGTGCATGTGCATGTGCAGCTTGGAGGTTTTGTAGTGGCCCATCTTTGTTTCTCCAGCAGGAGAAGATTTTCTTCTTAAATTCTTAAATTCTTGTGGCTTTTTGGCCAGCAACTGTTTTTTAGTGATCTGTTGCTGTTTTTCAGCCGGGTGAAGTGCCACAAAAAGCAACTGTTGTTTTTTTTGTTTTACCACAATAGCGCCAGAGGATTTTTAGCCTCTAAACTTGGTGTTTTTTAGCACTACATCAATGTCTTTCCAGCGGGAAAACTGCCATTAAAGCAGTTGGGTTTTTTACAGAGACATCACTGTGTTTCCAGCAGCTTATTAGCCACTAAACTTGGATGTGTTTTGGTGACCTCTCAGTGTTTTTCAGCCACAGTGCCACAAAAAGCGGCCGTTTTTCCTTCCCACAATAGCGCTGCATTTCCAGCAGCTTTTTTGGCCACTAAATGTGAGTGGTTTTTAGTGACCCATTAATATTTTTCCAGCAGAGAAAGTGCCATGAAAAGCAGCTGTTATTTTACAGAAACATTATCATGTATTCAAACGCTATAGAGCCATAAAAAGCAGTTTTTGTTTTTGTACAGAGACACTGCTGAATTTGCAGTTGATTTTAAGCTATCAAACGTGAGTCTTTTAAGCAACCCAAAGATGATTTTATCCAGCAGGTGAAGTGCCATGTAGCGGCGGGTTTTAAAGAGACATTGCTCTCAAAATGTGTAGGCTTGATGCCTAAATATCTGCTGGAAAAACAACAACAGGTCACTAAATCCATGCACGCTTGGTGCTTAAATACCCTCTGGAGAAACAGTGACAGGTCTCTGAAGACATGCACACGCAGTGCCTAAAAACCTGCTGGAAAAAGGGGAATGGGGTCCCAAATAACAGCCATTATTGGGGCCTGAACAACCACTGGAAAAACAGCTACAGGTCACTAAGAACACATACACTTGGTGCATTTTGCTGCATTTCCAAAAGGTATAAAGCCATGAAAGGTCTCTGTTACTGACACATCAGCGCATTTGCAGCAGATTCACCCATCAGTGTTTTTCCAGCAGAGCTAGTGGCACACAAAGCATTTGTCCTGTCATCAAGACATCTCTTCCTGTCCTGTCGTGATAGAGCCATGAAAAATGGTTGTTTCTTTACTGAGATATTGCTGCATTTCCAGCAGCTTTATAGCCACCAACTGTGGATGTTTTTCCTGCCGGGATGGTGCCATGAAAGAGCAGCTGTTTTTAGTGAAACATCACTGCGTTTTCAGCAGCGTTTTTAGCCACTAAATGAGAGTGTTTTTTAACAGCCCATCAATATTCTTCCAGCAGGAAAACAGCCACAGAAGTGTTTTTCTCTCGACATCACTGCATTTCCAGCAGAGTCAGTGGAGCAAGAAGCAATTGTTTTTGACTGAGACATCATTTGTGTCCAGCAGCTTTGTAGCCATCCTCCAGAGGTGTTTTTAGTGACCCATCATTGTTTTCCAGCAGAGTTAGTGGAGCAAGAACTGTTGTATTTGACTGAGACATTGCTGTATTTCCAGCAGCTTTATAGTCACTAAACGTGGGTGAGTTTCAGTTACCTGTCGATGTGCTTGTAGCGAGGACGATGCCATGAAAAGTGGTCATTCTTTACAAAGACACCGACGGCTTGTCCAGCTCTGATTGTGTCACCACACCTGGGTACTATCAGCTGAACTTTCCCTGACCTGGTGTGACCTGATGTGACCTGATGTGACCTGATGTGACCTGGTGTGACCTGGTGTGACCTGATGTGACCTGATGTGACCTGGTGTGACCTGGTGTGACCTGATGTGACCTGATGTGACCTGATGGCGTCCTCGTTAACACATTCACATTAATGTCGACGAATCAAACGAGCTGTGAGTCTGTGTTTCCTGTCTGAAACACTGAAAACTGACTGAAGATCACACAACTGTCAAACTGTGTGTGTGTGTGTGTGTGTGTTTCTGCAGAAAGTGTGTGTGTGCTGCGTAGGCCTGTTTGAGTGCACTGTTATGTGTGTGTGTGTGTGTGTGTGTGTGTGTGTGCGTCATTGTGTGTTTTTCTGTTTTTTTGCTGTGTGTATCTTGCGTAGGCCCATCTGAGTGTGTGTTGATGTGTTTTGTGCATTTGTGTGTATTTGCGTGTGTGTGCGTTGTTCGATAATAAACGGGACGTCCTCACGTCTCTCGGGGACAATACTGATTATCACCATCTGTCAGCTACAACAAAGGATTGTGGGAACACAGGAGGAGACGTGGGACGAGGAAACACTCACACACACACACACTGCTGCTCTAAGTGTGTGTGTGTGTGTGTGTGTGTGTGTGTGTGTGAAACAGGATCACAGGATAAATATGTTCCTCTGACTGGTGGAGGCGACGGCTTCCTCCTCCTCTTCATCATCGTCTTCTTCTCCTCTATATTTAGAGTAGAAGCTGTGAAGCTGCTGAACGTTAATGAAGTCGTCTTCACACCTCTGATGAAGACGTCTCACGATCATCATCATCATCGCTTTATCAGAGCTGAGAATTCAGTTTCTTCTTCAGCTGATTTATTTTCTTGTTTCACTTCAACTAAACTTTTATTAAAGTTTATTTTCTTTTTATTTCTGTGACTGGATATTAATTCTCAAAGTGACGTGCTGGAAGATTTCTACATGTAAAAACCTCCCGTGTGTCTGTGTCTGTGATTCTGAGGCTCATCAACTTGTTCTTCACGACACATCAGTGTTCTGACATTAAAACGTCTTTAAACATCTTCTGTGTGAAGTCAGTCAGACACACACACACACACACACACACACACACACACACACACACACACACACACACACACACACAGGCAGGTCCAAGGACAAAGACTCAACGTTGAGATGAAGGAGACACAAAGTGAGAGGATCATTTCACAGCGAGCAGATAAACATGAGCTGCTTTTATCCTGCAGCACTGACGAGGTGACGAGAGGCAGGTGAGTCGGCAGGTGAGTCGGCAGGTGGAGGTGATCAGGAGAGGTCACCAGGTGAGGAGGATGAGAAGACCATCAGAGGTGAAGGATGACGGCTCAGTCTCAAACTATCTCTGTTCAGTCTGTGAGCATCAATACAGTCGATATGAACCTTTTTCAAATCATATGAAACCTCTGTGTGGTCGTCAGGGCTCAGGTCAGAAGGTCATGATGAGCCACAGTTCACAGGCTGTGAAGGAGAACACAGAAACACTCAACAGAGGAAGAAACATTTCTCTAAAGTCCAGTTCAGACTGAAGATCTGAGACGAGACCAGTTTGATGTGACGGTCCACTGTCTGAGTGTTAGTCGACGAGCTCGCCATCAGCAGCTTCTGTCGTCTTCCTCTTCTTCCTCTTCTTCTTCTTCTTCTTCTTCTTCTTCTGTTGATTGATCCCAGATGTCAAAGGTCAAAGTTTAAGAGTCAGTAAAGAAGCTTTTAACAGACTCCACACACACTCACAATAAATCAACAGCTGATCGATCAATACATCTGATCTTGTTAAAGGCACAGTGTTCCAGTTTGTCCAGAAACAAGAAGCTCTTGTTTATTGTTCATATTCATAATTAGAATAATTCACTGCAGTTTGTTTCAGCTCTGTCATCAAGTCTGAAACTCACCTTTTATTTTATCTTCTGTCTTTCAGCAGGAACGTTGAGACATTAAAACATTTGTACGGCAGCAGCGAAAAGAATTAAAGAAAGAAGAGAAGGATTCTGAGAATAAAGAATAAAGGTGGCTCACACACACACTGAAGCTCTCACAGACTCTCAGGGATCAGGACTCTCTGATGCTTCCTGTCCTGACGGGGAAACTAAAAGCCTCCATCAGGAGTGCAGGAGGAGGAGGAGGAGGAGGAGGAGGAGGGTTTACAGTGTGTTTGTGAGGAGATTTACAGCGGTACTTCTCCTCTGAACGGTGGAGTGACGGTTTGATGAGCGTTGAGATGCAGAGTGATGGACGGCTGTCACAGACAGAAGGATGATGATGGAGGAATGATGATGGAGGGATGATGATTGAGGGATGATGATGGAGGGATGATGATGGAGGCGTAGACCTACAGAGGACTCTTTCCATGTGACTGCTGCGGTGTTTATTTCCAGGAGAACCCCTGAATGATGGTGTTATAGTGAGATGAATGAACGTGTGAACACAGTCAGACTCTGTTTCCTCTGAAGGACCGGCTGCTCTCTTTGATATTAACGTCCTGAATCTAACGTGTTGTGACTAAAATCATAGTCCTCATTCAGTGAAGAAGATTAAAGCTCGTGTCTTTGGAGACTGTGACGCTCTCAGCTCAGCTGCATGAATAAAGACACAGAGAAATAAGGAAGGAAAAAAGACAATCGGAGAAAGAACAACAGAAAGTTTGAAGAATTCGATTTCATTCACAGAGAAGCTGACGTCTGACAGATGATGTGTTTGGACCTTTTTCAGTCACAGTATCTTGTGCAGATCATTTGTGCACAAGTCACATTTTACATGTGCAAATTATTGTTTGCATGTTTTGAACACAAGTCGTCTCGTGCAAAAGTTGTTCAGTTGTTGTTGAAAGTTTTAACGTAGCTGTGCTTGCTCATCTTGTTCCTCAAAGATAAAACTTTTGTGCACATGATTAAATCTGAGTTTAGTTTCCACAAATGATGATTGTGTTTTATCTTGTTTGCACAATATATATTTCTGCATGTCGGAGGAAAGTTGACACAAGTCAGTGTCTTGAGTTAATGTCATGTTTGTATGAAGAGTTTATTCCAGTGTTCATTTAGATTCATTTCAGTGTTTGGATGAAAATGTTTTTAGTTTTACTCACATTTCAGTCATTTTTCATCCTTCAGAGTTTTAGTCGATGAAAATCCATGACATTCTGTCCTCACACAGAGTCAGTGATAAAACTGGACGTTGTCCCGTGGCCAGTGGCTGCTAGCTCTGCTGCCGTTAGGCGCTAACTGCTAACAGCTAACAGCCAAACTCCACCAATCCATCCAGCAGCTCCACCATCCACAGTCAGACACACACGGATGATTATTCACTGCTGAATTACAGCTCACAACTCGCACCAACCCAAACATCCTGGTGCAGACTATTTACTGGGGTTTACAGCCCAGAGCTGCTCCAGTGTCATCGTGGTCGTACAGCATTAGAAGATAACTGAAAAAAACATTTGTCACTACATCTCATAAAATAATTCATTCAGTTCTCCTCTTGCATCAGTTTAAATGTCGACCACAATCATTTTTGTTCTCTCCGTCTCCACACCGAGAATAAAACATAGTTTTTGTCATCTACATCTATTTTTAGCTCGTCATCACCTTGTGTTTGTTTTGGGAACATTGCTGACGAATAATTTTCATAATGAGAGACAGGATCACTCACAAGTCATCCTGTTGAGGCAGCATGTCAGTCACCTGACCGAGTGCATAGTTGAAGTTATTGTGTTTAATAATTATGTTGCTGAAAGATATAAACTTTAGTGTGCAGGAAAATATCTCAGTTGTGCCAGTTATGGATCAATTTGTCACAAGTAAAAACCTTTTTCAGATAAGATATTATTTTGTTTCCATGAGCTCCACTTTGCTTCCATGTTGGAGGGAAGTTGCTGCGAGTTCAGCTCACACAGGTTAATGTAACGTTAACGCAAAACAAGATTTTGTTCACGAGGATAAAAAAGTTTTGATCACTGGCAGAATGTTTTGCAGTTATTTTATTGGCTCATGTTTTTCCTGCAAGATAAAAGCTTGTGTTCACAGAATAATGTCTGAGCTTGGCAAAGGATGGATTTTATTTTTAGGGGTGATTATCTCCTTCACACATCTTAATGTCATGTTCGCACAGATGATATTTTGTTTGCATGAGTGTGTGAATGAGATGGTTTTGGACACAAGTTATTATGCTGTTGGTGTCAGATTGTTATTTGCATGAGTGAGGTCGTGTCAGCTCAGGTGATAGATCCTGTTTGTCTCGTCTGTGATCATGTTGTGAAACAAAAGATGTTCCTGTTCACGTGATCCTCACCGAGTGAAACGTCCTCACGATTTATTTGAACGTGTTCACACGTGTTGACTTCTGGCGTCAGGAGTTCAGAGCTTCGTCTGTTTCCTTCAGAGATTTTGAACTCCTTCAAAGTCGACCAACAACAAAACTTTTCACCTTCAGAATAAAAGCAGAGTAAACAGACATCAGCGATTCTGTGCACGCTCACTTCCTGTTTGATGTGTTCACTCTCATCGTCTTCTTCCTCTGTTGTTTCCCTCTCAGCTCAGTCTCAGCTGACTTCCTCCTCTCTGTCGCTTTGTATTTTGTCTCTGGGCTCTGAGTGACAGTCAGACGGAGGATTTCTCTATCTGTGAAATAACATCATAATCCTATTTCCTCCTCTAATCCCCAAATTTAATTTCACAAATTTGGGATTTGCCCTGACAGAGAAAAGAGTGTAGAGCTGTGGAAGGTAAACATTAGCTTGTTGATGCAGCTCAGGTTGTGTCAGTCTGTCTGTCAGAGGACGTTTATTCACAGCGTCCGTCTGCAGCGACTCAACACTGCAGTCTCTTTAAGTGACGTGTGTCTGTTTGAAATATGATATTAATCTAAATGATGCTAATGTGTGGTGCGGCGGTGCAGTGGTTAGCACTGTTGCCTCATAGTCAGAGGGTTCTGGGTTTGAATCTGGTGGCTGGGTGCTCCAGCTTCTTCCCACAGTCCAAAGACATTTGTTTTTTTGTTTGAGTTCAAACGGACAAACACATGGAGCACGGTCACGGCCCAACACGTCTGCTGCAGCCCGCTCACAGCAACGTGCTGTAGGACCACGACCATCAACTGAAGCTGCTTCACTGACCACAGACGCCATGTCTGCACACACAGCCACATCCAGCTGCAGCAACACACACATAGTGAAGCTGTGTGCAGCAACACACACAGTGAAGCTGCAGCAACACACACAGTGAAGCTGTGTGCAGCAACACACACAGTGAAGCTGCAGCAACACACACAGTGAAGCTGCAGCAACACACACAGTGAAGCTGTGTGCAGCAACACACATAGTGAAGCTGCAGCAACACACATAGTGAAGCTGCAGCAACACACACAGTGAAGCTGCAGCAACACACACAGTGAAGCTGCAGCAACACACACATAGTGAAGCTGTGTGCAGCAACACATAGTGAAGCTGCAGCAACACACACATAGTGAAGCTGCAGCAACACACACATAGTGAAGCTGTGTGCAGCAACACACACAGTGAAGCTGCAGCAACACACACAGTGAAGCTGTGTGCAGCAACACACACAGTGAAGCTGCAGCAACACACACATAGTGAAGCTGTGTGCAGCAACACACACAGTGAAGCTGCAGCAACACACACATAGTGAAGCTGTGTGCAGCAACACACACAGTGAAGCTGCAGCAACACACACAGTGAAGCTGCAGCAACACACACAGTGAAGCTGTGTGCAGCAACACACACAGTGAAGCTGCAGCAACACACACATAGTGAAGCTGTGTGCAGCAACACACACAGTGAAGCTGCAGCAACACACACAGTGAAGCTGCAGCAACACACACATAGTGAAGCTGCAGCAACACACACAGTGAAGCTGCAGCAACACACACATAGTGAAACTGTGTGCAGCAACACACATAGTGAAGCTGCAGCAACACACACACAGTGAAGCTGCAGCAACACACACACATAGTGAAGCTGCAGCAACACACACACAGTGAAGCTGCAGCAACACACACAGTGAAGCTGTGTGCAGCAACACACACATAGTGAAGCTGTGTGCAGCAACACACACATAGTGAAGCTGTGTGCAGCAACACACACACAGTGAAGCTGCAGCAACACACACAGTGAAGCTGCAGCAACACACACAGTGAAGCTGCAGCAACACACAGCAGAGACAGAGTCAGTGCAGCAGGTAAGAAACATGTGGCCCATGTGTTTCTGCCGTAAGACTAACACGTCTCGTACAGTCCTTGGTCCAGTTATTCATAATTAACTGTCATTTTTCTGCATGTTTAAGTTCATTAAGATGTTTAACTGCCAGATGTTAAATCAGTTAGTCGCCTGAGTCAGTTTTTAATTAACCATCCATCTCTGATGTGTCAGATCTGTGTTCGTCTTTTGTGACTGTTGGTGGATCAAAATAAGACGTCTGTACATTCTTATAGATAACTGCTCAAAGAGCAGAGATCACAGAGAGCTGGAAGATGAGGTCTCTGTTCTTCTGACTCAACAACATGTTTCTCAGTTTAGTGGTGGCTTTCTGTTATTTTTGGACATTTTATTTATATTTATATAATATTTATTTATTTATATTATATTTGCTGACAGGGGAGGCTGTACAGGCTGATGTGTTACTATAGAGTCACACACTCAGTGAACCAGGACACAAACACAGATCATAAAGTGTGAGAGCAGATTGAACAGCTCGTCTTTAGAGGTGAAGCAGAATATAAAACTGTGGATGTGAAAGTGTTCAGACTGAAGGAGGTGAAGAAATAAATCAACCAGTTCATACAGTGAATAACTTCCTAAACGTGACCGCGTGTGTGTGTGTGTGTGTGTGTGTGTGCCTCTAATACGAAGGATATCATACATGACAATATGTTGCTTTAACATTGGACGACTTGTTGTATCAACTGATTGGTCCAATAAGACCCGGATCAATCAGCTGATCACCTGATCAGGGATCAGTGCTGCTCCTCTGGTGGATCACCTGTGACTCACCTGTCTGCTCAGCTCAATAACCTGCAGCTAGCAGCGCTTCATTACTGCTGCAGCACACAGTCGATAAGTCATTACACACACACACACACACACACACACACACAGAGGATCAGGTTACAGGTGAGACAGCAGGTTGGTCATAACGGAGGTGAAGAGAGATGATCTTAATAAACTGCAGTGCCCCCACACAGGTCGGACTCTTAAAGGGACAGTACACTCAAAATCAAAGCGTTAAACTGTTCTCATGTCAGAAACATCATGAGTGTCTGCTGTCAGTGTTTGGTCACGTGACTGTGTTCACTGTGTGAGATGTGGAGACCTGTTTCTGTCACTGGAGCCAATCAGAGCTGGATCCTGTTGTGATGTCAGTCTCGTAAGGTCACATGATTTGTGCAGACATGAAGGAGGAGAGTGAAGGCAGCAGATGAATGACTGTTCTTTCCTTGCTTGGATGTTGTTAACACAGTGTTTGAGCCAGTGTCCACCAGCAGACCTGTGTCTCTGCGTCCTCATCACGGTTTCAGACGGCGTCAGCGTTTCGTCGTCCGTCTGCAGACACAAACACAGCTGACAGGTTGATCCTTCATCTGACTCGTCATCCATCAGCTGAGAGGACGCAGCCAGACGCCTGATTCACATTCATCGTCCTCACAGAGGATTAAAGTTCACCACGCCCTCAGTAAACATGTCTGACAGACCTCAAACGCACTGCGGCCTGCAGCTGCAGGAAACACTCAGTGAGAGCGCAGAGAAGTCGCAGAAACTTTATTTGAGTTAAATAATGACCATTAATGATGAAGACGATTATTCAGGGTTGTTAAAGTCATTTTAAAGTTTTCTCCCCTGAAGCTTCATGAAATCTGATCGAACAGGATTTTACACTCGTTCACACACATTAGTCTCTTTATCAGCTGGTACATTAGGAACTACGGAGGCCCTGAAGGGTCACAGTGGGAACATTTCCATCCATGAGAGGAGTCAGTGTGAAGAAGTGAAGTGTTTATAACTTATCTAATGCTCTGATGTTCTCCTGTTGTCAAATATGAGACCCTGGGTTAGTTTTGGACATTTAGGGACACCGTACAAATTTACACCTGTTACATGTGCTGTGTCTTTTCAAAATAAACTTTCATGTCAAAGGAAATGTACAGATTCTGCTCAGTGACACAGTCTCTTTCAAAATAAATGTACAATGCAGGTAACTAACTGTCTGTGGCTTCATCTGAGCAGGTAAATGACACTGTGGGGCTGTAGGCACACTATCAATGAACACTTGTTTCAAATTTGAAGAAGACTGCTCAAAGTATGACCATTCTACAGTGTTTTTACCATGAAAAGATCCAGGCGGAGCTCCAAATGACAAGTGGGTCACTCTGCTTCAAAACAGTACTATCAGTGATCAAACAACACTCAGCCAGCTTCAAACATTGTACCTTATTGAAATCAGGTGTGATTATGATAGCTGATGTTGTTTATGACACAGAAACACCATAAAATATCACCAAATAAAGCCATATGAAACGTGAAAGTTATGATCCCACTTTCTAGACGGTATATCTCAGCCAAAAATAGTGGTAGGAGTGAGACTCTTACCTTTTATAAACCAGCTAAGTCAAAAAACGGCATGACATGACTTGTCACCACTCATCGCGATTTTGGACTTTGTGTGTTTAGGCTGCTCTGGTGTGAAATACATAATAAATAAAAGACAAACAATGTTATTTTTGAAAAGTCGAGAGCTTCCTGAATCCGGCAATACCAAACATCACATGGTTTGATGACGTAGTGCGCCTGGGAGATACCATTTAACAGAGGAGGGGGGGCCAGGACATCGGCGTCCTGGCAGAGTTAGAGAGGTTAACAAAACACATTGTGGTTTGGCTTCAAATATAGTTTGTACTAACATAATATGACATCACGTGATGATGTCACTACTGTAGCGTGCTGCACAGACTCGACTGACTTTTGGTCACACACAGGAAGTGAGCAGCTTGCTCTCAGGTGAAAGTCTGGAGTGTGTTTGATCCCTCCACCTCCACACCTCCCTCACTACACAGACTCTCTTCACACACTGTTCTTTGATGACTCTGGTTGTTGCCAGCATCAGAAACTGCTGCTGCCTGACGTGTATCACACCAACACAAAGGCTGCCTCTGTGTGTCGGTGTGTGTCGGTGGTATTTGAGGAGTTGGGGGTGAGAACAGACTGTTTGAAATCTTCATGCATCCAGACAGAGATTTAAAATGTGCTGTGATGTGTTGATTGAGCTGCTGTGTGTCCAGGAGCACAGCCTGCACTGAGACTCACTGACTCAGTGAGCTCATCTGCAGCCTGCTGCTTAATGTCATATATTCATATCTGAGCATGACTGTAGTGATGTCAGAGCATCATGTCAGTGGACAGAGGATCATCTGGACTCTAACAGTGTGTGACACTCTGAGATAAACTGTCGGCTGCAGAAACACTGACGCAACCTGCTGCAGCTTCATGAAATCCTTCACACACCAGGTCTGTGTGTTTGGTCTTAAGTTGTCACGCTTATAAATAAATACAACTTCATGTTGTGTCGTGTGTGTGTGTGTATGAGTGTGTGTGTGTGTGTGTGTGTGTGTGTGTGTGTGTGTGTGTGTGTGTCACGTTAACACACTGACTCTGAAACTTTCTTCTGTCATTAAAGTCGTCACTTTGATTTTCAGTGAACACACGAGAGGAGCAGGAAGTGAGAATATATGGAGGCAGCGTCCTTCATGAAATCTGCCACGACACAGAGCAGAGCAGGTGATGTTCACCTGAAATGCAGTAAGTGATGATGATGATGATGATGATGATGTTTGAATCAGAGTGCAGTTTCATATGATGATGTCATAGCTCAGGTAGCCGTGGTGCAAAATACAAGACGCTGCAGAGAGACAGACAGACTGGTTGCACCCTCTATTGTCCTGTCTTCTGGCCCGGGCTCCACGTGCAGTCGTCCACCTGCAGTCGTCCACCTGTCACTCCGACCTGCCAGTTCTGGGCTGCTTCCTGTCACTGATGCATGCTGGGATTGAAATCATGATCCAATCCCTGCTGAGGTTTTTAATTTGATGCAGAGTGTCGCTGAGCTGCAGGAAACAAACAGATCTGTCAGGTCGGGACAGAGAAACTTTACACTGAGCTTTAATGATCCAAACTCAGCGACACTCTGACGACTGCAGCGTCCATCAGCATGTTTATATTTCATCATCAATCACTGCTTTTGTTTCTCTGTTGTAGTTTTGCTTTTATTTGTGTTTGTAACAAATAAGAAAGAGAAAAAAAGAGACTGAAGAGAGTCTTTTACTGTCAATATACTTCTCCTCATTGCTTTAGTTAAAAAAAAAATATCTCCATACTGCTCGTCCGTAGTGATCCAAGTGTCCTGAAGCCCCGACATAAAAAGTTGTTTGGAAAAACCTCATTTGAACTCTGTTTTTAGCCTCACTGTAGCCTGTAGCTCTGACTGCCTCTCTGGGCACCGCGCTCACGTGTGTGTCGGGGCTTCAGGACACTTGGATCACTACGGACGAGCAGTATGGAGATATTTTGTGGTTTCAATGATGTGTTTTTGGACGTTTGAATCTGGGGCGCCGTCAGCCTCCATTAGGTGGAGTTGTGTTGCTACCTCCTCTCCCCTTGGATCTCTGCAAGTGATGTGAGGGCTCTAAAACTTCACCTGAGCCTCCCTCGGCATATGGGTGAGTAGATAATGGCTGAATTTACATTTTTGGCTGCACTATCCCTTTAAGGTTTCCTGGATGTCCAGTTTGGGACAGTCCCAGAATATCTGACAATGGTTTGCTTCCACTGAGCCACGTCGTCTCCAACATGACAGACTGATATTTTGTGTTTTTCCAGGTGTGAGGTCTGAATATATCTCATATTCTTCCAGCAGTGTTCTCTGCAGTCTGTGGAGGAAGCTGAGGACCACTGCAAACTGCAGACATCCCCCCAGGCCTCCTCACAGAGACAGATTTCTGCTTCTTCTTCTCACTTTCCTTTAATATACAAGCTGTTTTATATTTATATTTGTAGCACAGAGGAGAGTTTGACATCATCCAGAGATGCAGAGCTGCAAGCTGACTGCAGGAGTTTGGCTAACTCAGACTCTGCTGCTGATCAGTCTGCAGGTCTGATTCAAATGAAGCTCAGCGTCACTTCAGTCAGGAAGACTTTCTTTGTGCTTCATCCATTCACAGTTCTCTCTGTTTCACTTCCTCCTATCAGCTGATTAAAGGTGTTCCCTCTCCCTGTTAACCCTCTGAAACCTGGAGCAACATCACTGCTGCTTTCAGATGCCTTTCACAAGGATTCAAACCTTTGAACCCTGAGGAGCAAATTGGTGCCATTTCTTTAAATAACATGGGAAAAAGGCAACAAGCAACTTGGTAAGAAAGATCCCACAAATTACAAAAACATTGAATTTATTTAGGAAATTATTTAAAAAAACAAACTAGGGAAAACTATATTTTTTACAATAATAATAATAATAATAATAATAATAATAATAATAATAATAATAATTATTATTATTATTATTATTATTATTATTTTAAAACATCCAGTTAATTTTCTGAGTAATCTCTTCCTTTGTCACTCATTGCCTTCTTCCCATGTTTTGGAAAGAAATCAAGCCAATCTGCTTTGGTTAGCAAATCAAACTTTGGCATCTTTTCCTTCAGCCGTTCACGTTGCTGCTGCCAGACTCTAAACCTGTTCTCCTCTCTGCTGCTGTCAGCTGTCCTTCATCATTGTTACCTCCTCCACCTCGTTCACCTCCAGTCACCTGATCCAGAGCTCATCAAAACCCTCTGCTCTGCACATCCAGATCCTCAGCTCCATCTTCATCTCATCATCACCATCATCCAGACTTCCCTCCCCCCTGGAGCAGATGACATCACCACGGGGTCTGGAGACTTTTCACACTTCTGTCTGCTGATTAAAATGATGTTGGTGTGTGAGTAAATCCTCCTGCTGCAGGTCGTGTTCGTCCTGTGAAGACTGAACATTTCACATGACACGTTCATGTGTGACATACAGGATGTTCCACCTTGTCTTATGCAGGATTCAAATCTCTGTCCTCCTCTGTCAGGAAGAAGTTCTGTATCATAGATGCACCATCGAACACTGGACAAATCTTCTGACGTATTTTTAACGTTCGACTCATCCAGGGAGTTTTCTATGTTTCCAAGTCCTCGATCCATGATGAAGACCTGTTGGGGAACTTCAGTCGACATTCCAGATTGCAGACCTTCTGTTTGGCCTCGTGCTCTGCAGAGATGTAACTCAGGGGTCACTGAGGAGCATGAAATGATGTCTTAAACATGGAGGAGCCGTTCCCACCTGATCTGTTACTGATTAAAGATCATTAAGAATCCAATCCATAGTGAAACAGTTAATTAACCCTGCGTGCGCACAGTCACGTCTCTCATGCACACAGGATCTTAAACATCATGTGCGTTTCCTGTCAGAGTGTTTGTTAATATTTGGGATGTGAGAGACGTGTTCAGTCTTTAATTAGAGGCAAAGAATTTTAATTTGTTCAGAGTTGAATCATAGATGACAAAACCTTCTCGGAGCTGCTGCTGGATCCTGTTTAGTGTTTTTCTATTTCAGGATGGAGCTTCTCTCTGAAGCCGGAGCATCTTTTCAAGTCCAAGGTTTCTGTGTGTGTTTGTGTCCTTGAGTGGAAACTTCAATCAGTAAAAAGCCTCTGAGATGAGAAACCTTGGACGTGCAACAAACACACTCTGAGCACAGACACAAGTTTATATGAAATATTTGAGATACATTCAGACTGCAGAGGGAACAGACACACAGACACACACTGGTTAACTCGCCTCAAAACACCAGTCAGGAATTATTTATTAAGAGTTTAACACTCAGGTTTCATCAGCTTTAATTTACTGTCTCCAAACTGCATCATTATTAACCTCTTGTTAGCTGACTGAGGCTCCACATGTTGGTCCACACCTGAACCTCTTTAGTGGAGATAAACACATACGTTTCAGCTCTGAAAACATGTATACAGATATGTTTTCCTCTCTGTTTTCATTCTGCAGACTGGTAGCTTGTTCAAACACCCTCTGCAGATCTCATCACTGTGACATGAGGACGATGAGCTCACTCAAACAAACCAGTCACACTTCCACTCCTCATCAACAGCAGTCCTTCTCTGGAAAGTGTCCCACCAACCCATCAAACACCAACCAGCCCCTCCTGGACGATCCCCAGGTGTTCTCACACCACATGAGATCTATGCCCTGTCTGCCACCTGGCACACAATGTACCTGGCCTCGATGCCAGTCCCTACAGTCAGCGGCTCCATGTCACTCACTCGGGCTGAGCCTGACCGGGCCCCATGGCTCAAAGCCCAACCGCCCAACACTCACTGGTGAGCTCCCCCCAGGTCCGGCTCCAGAGGGGCGCCCAGGTGTCCCCATACTGGGCATCGAGGTCTTCCTCTCCTTCATATTGGACCACTTTGCCTCAGGAGGCCCGAACAACACCAGGATCAGCGCCAGGATCACAGGGACACAGAAACCCATCCACCATGTTATGGAGGTGATTCTTGGAGGGGATGGTTCACATGTTAGCAATGACGCTGACTTGTGACGTTATTCAGCTCTGATTCAAGGTTTGTAACATCAGGTCCAAACACGACACATGAAACATGACTGAGCTTCTCTTTTCTGTCCACAAACTTCAATCTGTCCTGATGTTTTCACAACAAACACCAGAACATACAGAAATACAACGCTCTCTCTGATCACGCTGTGCTGACGCTCAGACCTCTGACACAAAACACAAGTGTCAAACGTGTTCTCGTCCCAACACATGAAATATCGCTGCTTTGTCTGTGGATCTAAACATTAAACTCTAGGTCTCCTCCTGCGTCAGGGCAGGAATACCGTGTCAGTTCACACTTGTTACACACATCGTGTCTTTTCAACTTAAATTTCCTATTGGTCAAAGTGACGGCTGTGACGGGAGAAGTCGTGGAAGACAAAAGAAAATCAAACATGCTAGACTCTGTTGGGACGTCGTGAAACATCTCAGACGTGACGTCGGTTGTCGTGAACTATGACACACTACACAGGATAAAACATTGGATTGTCATGCATTGTCATTCACGATCCGAGCCGACACCGTACAACACCACATTGGGCTGTAATCAGGCTCATATCATATGGTCATACATTGTGTCTTTTCAAAATTAACTTCTGTTTTTACACGACATGTTCAGTTTCTGCTCGTTAGATGCAGACAGTCTTCTTCAAAATAAAGTTACGTCGGTAAAACACTTTGTTTTTACATTTATTTCCTTGTGCAACAAAAGCACGTGGTTAGGGTTATAAAACAACGTCATGGTTTGGCTCAACATTCATACAGGAAGTGAACAGCGGGCTAGGGACTTTCTCACTCTTTGTATTACGTTGTTGCCGTGGTGTTACAAACTGACGCCGTCTGGCAGCGTTACAAAGTGTTGCTGTCTGGTGGCGTTTTTGCACCTGTGTATGACACCACATCACTGACAGAGTGCAGGTGTTTGAAGAGTTGGGGGTGTGAACAGGACGGAAACTTTGGAGGAAGAAAGAAGAAATCAAATGTTGAATACAAGCAAAAGATATGGAGAATATCATAAGTCTTCTCCTCCTCTTCGTCTCCTGTCACTTCGCTCGGAGCTGATCCGACTCACCGTCCTTCAGACCTGTTTTTCTGTTTCATTCCTCGTGCAGTCCTGAGCTGATACAGCACTGTACAGACGTTTACAGTCCTCCTCCCTCTTCCTCCCTCTCCTCTCTCCTCTCTCCCCTCCCCCATCATCATCCCCCCACCCCCCTCTCCTCTTCCTCCTCCTCTTCCTCCTCCTCCCAGGAGCCTCACAATCACTCCGGCTTTATTCTCCACTTTCTATTTATAGAGGTGCACCTCCCTCTCTCTGCGGGAAAATAGATTGTTTTCTAATGTGTTCACAAAGGAAGAGAAGGAGGCCAGCAGGATATAAAACACAGCCCTGGGAGCACTGGGAGTGCTGGGAGCACTGGGAGGAGGAGGAGGAGGAAGAGGAGTGTGGCTGCAGGCCCACAGAATCACAGCCTCCAATAAAAAGCATGAAATGTGCATTAAAGAGGAAAGGCTCCATAAAGGACTGAGAAGTGATTTGTTCAACCATAAACTGAAGGAAGGATATTTATGGTTATTAATCGTGTTAACGTTTGTTCACCACAGAAGAAGAAGAAGAGAGGAGATCAGGGCTGCTGGTTTGCCTCCACTTTAAACTGGTTCCTGTGGCTCTGCAGCGTGACTCATCACTCGCTGCATCGGGGGACACACAAAGATAATAAATGATATTTTGTGGAGACATTATCTCCACACAGAGAGTCACTGAATCCAAATATAAGCCTGGTTTTTGGAAACGTTCTCAGCGTCAGGCAGAAGATGTTTGATCCTCTTATTAATCATAAAGATCATTCATTCACTGAGGAAACAGATTCAAACCTGAAGCTGTTTGATATGAAGATCTGAAATATTTTCACTCTGAACTGATGACTTTGTTTTCACTGGTTACATTTATTTGTTCAGCTGATCAACACTTTATTTAAAACAACTTTCAAGAATCATCAAGTTCATCAGATGGAACTTTTTCAGGATCTGCATTTAGAGACAATAAAAGAAAGACGGCTTCATTTTCTGACATACTTTTAAATCTATATTATTTTATTTATTCATAAATATAAATGTAATCCATGTTATATATATTACTGTAATGTATCTATTATTTTTATTTGTTTTACACCTTTTTTAAATGTATTTAATAATATTTCTAATATATTTCATTATCTATTTACTGAGATTTGATATATTATTATTTATTTACTTATTTATTTATTTATATTTTATATATTTCATTTATTCAGATATTTTATTCATATATTTTTATTATTCATCTATACTTTTATATTTAAAATATTTATTTATTTATATTTTGTCTATCAAATTATTTTATTAATATTTTTTCTATAATATATATTTGATTGATATTTTATATATTACTGTTATTTATTTATTAATGCTTACGCTGATACAAGCGTCTGAAATGAGTTTCCTCTGTAGGGTGTCTGGGCTCAGCCTTAGAGATAGGGGGAGGAGTCAGACATCTGGAGGGAGCTCGGAGTAGAGCCGCTGCTCCTTCATGTTGAGGTGGTTCAACATCTGATCAGGATCCTCCTGGTCCAGCTGGTAGGAGGCCCCGGGGCAGACCCAGAACACACTGGAGGGATTATAGATCTCACCTGGTCTGGGAACACCTCGGGGTCCTCCAGGAGGAGCTGGAGAGTGTTGCTGGGGAGAGGGACGTCTGAAACTTTGCTCAGCCTGCTGCATCCACGAGACCCATCCTGGATGAGAGGATGAACATGGCTGGGTGGAAGTGTTGTAACCACAAGGTGCCATCTTTAAAAACTTCTCAACTGAGCTCAGAGTTCTTAGAAAATCCTTCACAAAATGTTCCAGCTGTTTGTTCAACCAGACTTTTATTCTGAATGAGGTCAATAAATCCATCTGTACGTGTGTGTGTGTGTGTGTGTGTGTGTATTACTCACGTCGTGGGGACATAAATCTGTTCACACACTCACACTGCGGGGACTCACCTTCCTTCTGGGGACAAAACACAAACCACACAATGTCAGTCATTTAATTTCAGGGTTAAGACCTGTGGTAGGATCAGTCTGCAGGAAATGTGTGTGTGTGTGTGTGTGTGTGTGTTAAACGCTCCGCAGCAGCTCTGGAGGTAAAACTCTGCTCCATAATTCATCCTGAAGTCTGTAATTATGTCGCCGTGGTAACGAAATAAAACATATATGACGGATTTTAATAATTCAGACAACAAAAGCCGAGGCGGGACCGTCGCCAGTGCATTATGGGTAGTGACGCCGAGACCTTAAATTCAATAAAGTTGAGATCTTTCACACCGAGCGCCTTAAAACAGACAACAGCAGAGACAACTCTTCTTCTGTGGTTTTAATCCAAACTGAACTCCATTATCATTAATTCATCACGAACAGAGAAGGGCATCAGTGTTTTCAGTTTCATTATGTCTTTATTATGTCTTTAACATGTCTTTATTATGTCTTTAATATGTCTTTAACATGTCTTTATTATGTCTTTAACATGTCTTTAATATGTCTTTAATGTCTTCATTATGTCTTTAATATGTCTTTATTATGTATTTAATATGTCTTCATTATGTCTTTAACATGTCTTTAATATGTCTTTATTATGTCTTCATAAATAGATTTGTTAAATGTGACAAAACATATTTAAAGATAGCGAGGTGGCACAGCTCCTAAATCAAGACAGTCCTTCATTTTATGATCAAAGCTCCAGGTTTGGTTCATTTGGCTCGTCTCACAGCGACACAGACACAGGTCAGTTTATTTGGTCTCTCTGAAGCGTCTCCTTCTTGTCACGCCGTGAAAACTATTGCTAAGAATAAACACGCCATCACTTGATTGTAGAAAACAAGTGTCGCACATGCTGGCTTCATGTGCATGTCTCTTATTCTGAAGATGTTTCAGCCTTTGGGCCTTCTTCAAGATCAACACTGAGACACAGGTACACTGGTCTGTTATATGCAGCACACCTTTGTCACACAGAGAATGCAGCAGTACAGTGTACACAGTGTAGCATCAAAGAGAGCAAAACAAAATGGCGGTCAGCAGGAACATGAGAAACAAAGTGAAATAAAATGGCTGCTGGTCATGAAGAGCTTTCTCAAAGATCTTAAAGTTCTTCAAACGTTTCTCTGGATGCACCTGGACCTCTCATTTTATATTTCCAAGACGGCAGCTACCTAAACTACTTTGTTTTGGCAACCCTGGTGTCTGTTTCATATCTTTAAGCATTAGAGGCACATTCAAACACACAGATCTGTTATACCTTAATATTTATCATATTATATTGTATGTGTGCTCTCTAATTCAGTCACAGCATCGACATGACTGATGCTACAGTTTCTCAGGTTGTTCTCAGACTCAGCTGCAGGTTCAGTAAACATGAAGCTCTCAGAGACACGTCTGGTCTCTTGTTTCATGTCAGTGTTGAACCACAATTCGTCCTGAACCAAAGAGCTTTGGTTACTTTCATGCTGTAGCACTAAAGAAACCACACAGTCACAGGTGTGTCTAACACAGCAGCACACACACACACACACACACACACACACACTGCACAAATATCGTCCAGGTGAATCAACACAAGTGTTTCAGTCTCAGCCAGGTGTTCCTAATAAACTGGATGTAAACTCATTGTGAGAGACGCTGTAAAGACTGAAACAGGTCTGAACTTAGGAGCTCTGCAGATGACCTGGTTTCTAACCTGCAGGGCTGACGAGGGGAAGTGGGGACAGGTGTGCAGGTGGGCGGGGCCCTCAGGTGATGATGGGGATCAGGTGCTGTGTTCAGCTCTGACTAAACACAACAACATGTTTGTTTAAGGGTGATGCGGCAAACATTTGATCATACTGGGTGCAACATTTTGTTTTTGTATTTCAAGTTCTCTGAAATATCACATGATGAATTATCAAATTAAATTTTCACACATTTCCAGAACATAAATCTGAACACTGAATAAAAACAGCTTCAATATTCTTGTTTTATTCAGTTGTCATATTAAAGTCAAAAGTTTTTACAGAGTAAATTTAGGATTTCTATTTTTATCACTCCAGAAACCAGAAACAGTCAACAGCTTAAAAATATTGGAATAAAATATTCTATAATTCAGACTGTGAATGATTTACAAACAAACCTTCAGAATATAAACAGGAATAAAACTGGAAAGTTTGGTGAATGCAAGTTTGACTGAAGTGCAGATTTATGATTCAGAGAAAAAACTGAATTTGAAAAAACGCCCTTGAAAGATATAAAACACTTAACTAACAGATATGAAACTTCTCCAGCTGATCGGTTTTACAAGTTATCTGAAACTTTATGCTTCAATATGCACAAAAAGCATTAACTAATTAAATATGAACTTTTTGTATGAATTTCAAAGTTTGACATTTCAGTGGGTTGCTATAGCACCTCCCTTTGGCCAATTGATGTAATATTGCTTCATTGGCATCCTCCCATGGCCCTCTACCACTGTGCCAAATTTCACATGGATTGACCAAGTCAGTGAGGAGAGAAACGTGGAACAGACACACACACACACACACACACACACACACACACACACACACACACACACACACACACACACAGAGTTTTCATCATCATATAGACAGTTGTGTATTCTGGGTGTTTTCTTTCCATCAGTCTTTTCCCCACAGTGTGGGTGTGTGTGACCATCAGGGGACCACTGACGTGTGGAGTCATTTTGAGGACACTACGCACATAAGAGTAAAGCTATTGATTTTTTTGCTGCATAGTTTTTTGGTGTTGCGTAGGTAAAGATGAACCAGAATATGGTTCATATAAAAGTAACACACTGTGACACACCTGTGACACACCCACCACATGACAGAAAACGCTCAAAGTCTGTTTCACATCGTTTATGGGAAACATGTCGTTCAACTGGAAACTGTAGAAAAACGGTGAGATTGAACATGCCCCAGGTGGAGGTGAAGGTCAGGTGATGGAGGTCAGGGGGTTACTGCAGGTCAGGAGGGGGAGGGGCTGTATTTAAAATGACAGGATAGTGAAGGTGTAATTAATATTGTCTTATAGATAATAAGGCCCCGAGCACCGACTGCAGGTGGTGGCGGAGGCCATCTTGAAACTGAAGAATTTTTTTCTTTCTCCAAAAAGAACTGCATTTTTGAGGAGCTTAAGGTGAAACTTTGTGTACACGTCAGAACCGGCAGAATGTACATCTGATACGGGCATCATGATTGGCTGTGACAGAAGGCCTCAGTAGCGCCCTCTATTCAATTTCTACGCAGCAGCACTTGAAGCTGGTTTCACTTACATGTACAAAACTTGGTAGGCAGATGTAACACGCCAAGACATACAAAAAAGTTGTTGGAGCCATACCCTACACCCAACAGGAAGTCAGCCATTTTGAATTGTATGTGTAGTTATTGTGCATATTTGGCCGTTTACAGAAGTCGTAGTTTAACGAACTCCTTCAGATTTTATCCAATCAACTTTGTCTGTACCATCTTACGACCTAGGACATCAAACGCTGCTTAAAGCTTGAGTTTTCGTCAAACTTTGTGTCCATGGCTAGGTGTCAAATGTCAGTGTTTCGCCACCAAACAGGAAGTGGTTTAAGACTCCAGAATACATGGTCCAATCTGCCCCCAAACCAACTACATGCACATCAGGTGTCATGTTGAGTGTGCCACCTACACACAGGAAGTACGTTGTTTCGGACAACTATCTTTTGGTTTACCTGAAATGTACACGCTGTGGTCCACAATTCATTTACAGCAACTCTCCAGCGCCACATAGTGGACACAGGAAGTGGTACAAAATGATAAATACCAGCGCCCACGCAGCATGCAGGGTCTGACTCATAGAGATGAAAAGCTACATCAGCCGGCGTCCTGCTGCCAGCCCAGAGTTACACGAAGGTGCGAGGACCCGTTCAGCACTGCTTTCATTTTTATTTGGATTTGAATTAATTTTATCTGTTTGGTTTTTTTTTTGTTTGTTTTTTTTTTATCAGAAGAACAGTCATGGTCTCGGTCTTGGCTGCAAGTTGTCTAAGTCTTTTACAGAGTTTAGACTGATACACAGACAGACACACAGACGGACAGAGAGAGAGGAGGAAAATATTAATCTATTCTCATTTAATGTTTTTTCACTTTCAAACGGAGCAACACTCGTCTGTTTGTTGCATCACTGCGTCAACATTTCCTTTAGAACTCAGAGGTCATTTTACCACAGCAGGAAAATATTTCACTTTACAGCCTCATCACACACACACACAGTAACACACACACACACACACACACACACACACACACACACACGCACACACATAGTAACACACATTCAGACTCTCCTCGTGATGTTTTGGCCCGAGGCTGCAGCTCAGAGAGGACTGAGGGATCCCGACCTACAAACTGTCTGACATGTTTTTACACAGATATACTTTCAACACACACACACACACACACACACACACACGAACGTCCCACTTCCTGTCTGCGTGTGTGACTGCTGCCCTGCTCTCTAATTGGCCGCAGAGGGCTGCAGGTGGGGACAGGAAGTGTGGTGGCGTCCTGCTGCATTATTCATGAGCTTGTTAGTGAAACACTGAGTGTGATGACGGCGCTGAGAGGAAGAGCTGCGCGATTATTGGAGATCAATACGAGGACCGAGGAAGAGGAGGAGGAAGACTCCTGTGGTGGATGACTCCTCTGAGGAGCTGCTGCTCTTATTTGTGAAGGTATTTCCTGTGAGGTCACGAGAGACGATGAGCAGACAACAAAAACAAATATTTACATTCTGTAGTTTCAGTTTCACTTCACCCAAACTCCATCTAAGAAATCGGCCAGTGTATGTGTGTGTGTGTGTGTGTGTGTGTGTGTGTGTGTAGGGAGATCAAAGTGTGATGGCAGGAGGTCTCAGACTGCAGCGAATCACAGTCTGAGATGAGGAACATGAAGCGTCTCTGCTGGACTCACACTTTGATTAAATCTTCAGCTGACGTCAGAAACACAAACTGACTCTGAGTCACAGTTTAGTTCCTTCACTCACAGGAAGTTCACTCTCACATGCTTTTATTTTCATTTGGCACATAAAGAAGTGAAAACACTGGAAACTACAAAATAAACAAATGGATTCATCTTATTTTTAGCGTCACATTCTTCATTTGTATGTGTGTGCATGAATACATGAACCCTGCAGTAGAAACAGTCCTCCAGCGCCTACTATTGTGATGTCACTTCCTGGAGTATCTTCAAATGCTTCATGATCCTAACATCTGTGCAACCTGAGCTAAAAGCTTCTGTGAGTCAATAAACCAGAAGAACTGATAAAAGTATTAAAAGAGAAAATACAAAAACCTGACATGTTTTGAATCAGATTTTACAAAATAAAAGCACAAAACATTCTGACCCAAAAGATTTTAGGCAAAATATTTCTGAAAGGGTGATCTGCTGCACACAGTCATGTGGTTTTGCATCAAACACAACGTGGTGCAATGATATCATTATGAGTGTGCAACATGACACGGAGGACAGAAGACTCGGTTTTCTGTTTCAGAAACAATGAACGTCCTGTTTCTTATTTTAGATTGATATTTATAGGATCATGCAAACAACGTCCTCGCGTGGCCATCACAGGGAAATACTGGCGTATTTACAGTGACATTAGCACCACACGTAAGGGGAGGTAACATAAGGTGATGATGCAGAACACAGAAACCTTCACTTTCTGCTGCAAAAAGAATAAATGTTCCAGCTGCTGTGGTTCATTTCTTCGATCTGTTTAAACAGGATCGTGCAAACAACGATCTCCCTCACAGGACGTCTGTATCTAAAGGGTTAAGATGCAGATCCGTAAAGGCTGTGGATATTCTCATTTATCCAGGTCAATTCCATTTTGGCAACAATTAAATCGTAGGCAACTGGACATTTGATTTTGTCTAGAAGAACGACTGTCGTGTTTCTTTGAGCCACTTGAGGTTAGTTTCGGGCAGTCTTTGTTGTTCAGTCTCTTAGGTACAGCAGCAAGGGCCGCATTGTAAATGGGGGATAGGTGGTGTCTCAGGCCACCTCCCCTATTCCATCTACGTTAAAATAGAGAAGCCGTCTCTAAATAGGGGAGGTGGTCTGAGACACCACCTATCCCCCATTTACAATGCCACTAACGAAGTACTGTCTTATGAGGGTGGTGGGTGTACACCTCCACAGAGGTTAAAAACCTGAGTCTTACTCCACTGTTTGTCAGACTAGTGAGGACTAGTCAGACCGATGCGTTGAGAACTGATGAAGCCGCTTGGATAAGAGGCGAAACGTCTTCTAGACAAAATCAAAGTCCAGCTGCCTACGATTTAATTGTTGCCAAAATAGATCCGTAAAGGGTAAACCTTTAAACTTTGATGGGAAATGTAGTTGACTGAAGCAATAAATCTGTGCAGTGCGTGCTATCACTGAGTTCGCCCACTCTCTGAGTCGTGCCTGCAGAGCATCCCACCTAATGATGAGCCAGGACTTCATGTATCTGTCTATGATGAAATCTGTGTGTGTGTGTGTTCCACATTTTTCTCCTCACTGACTTGGTCAATCCATGTGAAGTTTGGCACAGTGGTAGAGGGTCATGGGAGGATGCCAATGAAGCAATATTACATCAATTGGCCAAAGGGGGGCGCTATAGCAACCCATTGAAATGTCAAACTTTGAATGGGCATATCTCATGCTCCGTATGTCGTAGAGACAGTCAGCTCAGATACTACGTCACTTTAGAAATATGATATGATACACATGAAAAGCACAAATAAAACATGTTTGGCAACATTTAGTCGAATTCTTTTCCTCTGAAAACAGTGTGTTTTTTCTCTGTTGGTATTTTTCACTCTGCCGTGTTGAGCTTGATGCTCAGGAGTCGACACCTCTCCTACATGGACCTGAGAGATGAGAGGGCGACCTGCTGTGTGGAGCAAAATGAAAATGATGTGAAGAAGAAACCTGCCACTAACAGCAACGTGTTGATTCATTCAGTCTAACCACACAACACCTGATAATCTACTGTGTTTGTGTGTGTGTGTGTGTGTGTGTGTGTGTGTGTGTGTGTCTCCACTCGTCTCAGGCTGGAGCTACAATTTACAGCTGTTCTGCACTTTGTCCTCTGCGTCCTTCATATCTTATTACATGACCTCACAGAGAGCCAATCAGATCGCTTCAGTTATAATATTGTGTAGAAATGTTCCTGTGTGTCATTGAGAATCTTGTGTCCAGTAATGATGCTGATAGTTTTTCTTAGCTTTGCAAAATCTAGAAGAGTCACTGAGTTTGAAGCTTGTTTTCAGGTGGTCGTACCAGGCTGCAGATTTAGATCCAGTTAACTCTGAAATAACCATCATCATCCTCACTGTGACCTCGTCACATGTCCACGTTTGGTCATGGACTTTCCACGTCCACATATGACGTCCAAGGTACCCTGGGTGTGTTGGTTGTTGATGTTCTGGGACGCCGTGTCAACTTCAGCCTGTTACATGCATTGTCTGTTTTCAAAATACACTTCTGTTTTCACAGGAAATGTACAGTTTGATACAGTCTCTTTCAAAATAAAAGCACTATGTCGGTACAACAAGATATTTGGCTCAATGTGATGTACAACAGGAAGGTAAGACCTTATGGTTCCTAAGTTTCCTGCCTTGTAGCACTAACTCAAAAAACAAAAAGATAAGAAACAGGAGGAAGCTTTCTGCAGAGAGCGAGAGATGGGAAAGAAGGTGGTGGAGGAAGCTGCTGGTGCTGATGAGACACTGTAAGGTTAGCAGCAACACAAGACGCAGTGGTTATTTCATGGTAACTGCGAGTGAAGACATTAAATAACCATTACTTTGCTGGCAACAACATGATGTTAGCTGATAGAAATATTGCCTCAGTGGTTATGTGGCCTCTTGGCTCTGCTGGTTCTGGTCGTCTTTTCCAGTTTGTCCCCAGGATCCTGAAGAATCTCCGGCACAGAGTCCTGCAGCGGGTCAACTACCTGTAAAAATTTGTGTAGCAAAAATATGTACATATATAAATTCACAGGTATAAATGACTGACGCTCTGTTCTCACTGGTAACGATGCTTCCTGCCTGATGAGCGTGCTCAGTAACGAGCAGGCGGCAGGATCATGATCAGATCTCTGATGGAGGTAATCAGGCGTCGCTTCTTCAGGTGATGAAGTCCAAACAGTCGTCTGCTGCTGCAGCTGCAGGCAACCAATCATACATCAGTCAGAGCACGACGGGATCAATGCAGGTTTTCTGCTGCAGCTGAAACTGAGCTGCAGAGTGTGTGTGTGTGTGTGTGTGTGTGTGTGTGTGTGTGTGTGTGTGTGTGTGTGGTTGCTCAGTTTCCGTCCTGTCGTCACTTCAGATCAACAGAAGCAGGACTCCATCGATCAGCTTCACACTGAGACTCTGCTCAGAGTCCTGAAGCTGCACACTGGTTTTTAATTAATCCTCCTCTCTGCCTCCTCTGTCTCCTCTACCTCCCCTCCATCATGCAGCCAGAGGGAGAGGAGGCCAGAGAGACGAGGGCAGAGGGGAGAAGAAGAAGAAGAGAGGAGATAATTAGAAAACAGAGCTGGGAGCTGAGGAGAGTCACATGTGCAGGTACAAAGTGTCAGCAGACAAATGAGGGTGGATTCATGATGGAGGGAGACGACAGGAAGGAGGAGGAGAAGGAGGAGACTCAGGAGTTTCATCAGCACAAAAGTTGTGGATGGTCCCAACAGAAGCGTTCCTTAGCGTCCCCATGTTTGGTCCCCCCTCTGTTGGGGTACCTAGCACACAGATCTGGTACTAAAAGGTGGAGCTAGAAACCCTGCAGTCTGATTGGTCAGTAGAGGACGCTCACTCTGGTTTTATGTAACCTCTGTTCATACATCAGTAAACTACAACTATAAAATGAAAGAGAAAAAAATCACTTCATTCACTGGGCCGACTGCCGGCAACTTTTAAGGTGGAATGTTAACTTTCCTCGCCATCGACTAAATACTGCAGAAAGATATCTCTCACACCTGATCACAGAAACTGTGCTGAACACTTCACAGGAACACACAGGTGATGACTGAAGTGTTTCCATGGTAACACAGACACAGTTCACTCTGACTATGAGACGGGTTTTACTATCAAACAGCTGTGTTTGGGGGATACGAGACATTTCTGTCTCTTTGTGTTGGAAAGTTTCCCAAAGATACAAACTGTCTCCAGACCTCATGGCCGTCTGTCCTCATCACACGTCTTCTTGTTGTCTGTTTCATGTCCTCGACAAACAACAAGATTTCAGAGCTGATGAAGACAGTTTGAAACACAGGGACCAATTAGAAACAAGTCCAAATGTCTCTGTGAGCGTCTCTGTGTCTCTGAGTGTCTCTGTGTCTCTGAGTGTCTCTGTCTCTGAGTGTCTCTGTGTCTCTGAGCGTCTCTGTGTCTCTGAGTGTCTCTGTGTCTCTGAGTGTCTCTGTGTCTCTGAGTGTCTCTGTCTCTGAGCGTCTCTGTCTCTGAGCATCTCTGTGTCTCTGAGTGTCTCTGTCTCTGAGTGTCTCTGTGTCTCTGAGCGTGTCTCTGTCTCTGAGCATCTGTGTCTCTGAGCGTCTGTGTCTCTGAGCGTCTCTGTCTCTGAGCGTCTCTGTCTCTGAGCGTCTGTGTCTCTGAGCGTGTCTCTGTCTCTGAGTGTCTCTGTCTCTGAGCGTCTCTGTCTCTGAGCGTCTCTGTGTCTCTGAGCGTCTCTGTGTCTCTGAGCGTGTCTCTGTCTCTGAGCGTCTGTGTCTCTGAGCGTCTCTGTCTCTGAGCGTCTGTGTCTCTGAGCGTGTCTCTGTCTCTGAGCATCTGTGTCTCTGAGCGTCTGTGTCTCTGAGCGTCTCTGTCTCTGAGCGTCTGTGTCTCTGAGCGTCTCTGTCTCTGAGCGTCTGTGTCTCTGAGCGTGTCTCTGTCTCTGAGTGTCTCTGTCTCTGAACGTGTCTCTGTCTCTGAGCGTCTCTGTCTCTGAGCGTGTCTCTGTCTCTGAGCGTCTCTGTGTCTCTGAGCGTCTCTGTGTCTCTGAGCGTGTCTCTGTCTCTGAGTGTCTCTGTCTCTGAGAGCTGTTCTGACTTGTCTTTTTAAATATTGATATCTTTGTGTATTTGGCTCTGAGCTGTGTCAGCGAGAGCTGAGCTGCATCGATCGGACGCTCACCAGTTTTCATTGGTTTTAATGAAAGTCAGAAGGAGACCTGAATACTGATGTACACACACACACACACACACACACACACACACACACACACACACACACACAGGTAATTACTCCTCCTGTAGGTGTTTAAATCATGTCTCTGTCTCACTAAGCGTCTCATGATGTCTCCCTCTGATTCATTATCTGCCGAGGATAAACACTGAGAGTGACCCAGCGTGTAGACTGATCCCACAGCAGCATGTAGACTGAACCCTCAGGAGCGTGTAGACTGATCCCACAACAGTGTGTAGAAAATGTAAGCGTTAGATAAAATGTTACTTCCTGTGAGAAGCTGATTAGGCATTTAAATTTTAAAGTGGTCAGGGCTGGCTCTTATAGTAAGGGCTGACTCTTATAGTTAGGACTGACTCTTATAGTTAGGGCTGGCTCTTATAGTCAGGGCTGGCTCATATAGTAAGGGCTGACTCTTATAGTTAGGACTGGCTCTTATAGTAAGGGCTGGCTCTTATAGTAAGGGCTGACTCTTATAGTTAGGACTGGCTCTTATAGTAAGGGCTGGCTCTTATAGTAAGTGCTGGCTCTTATAGTAAGGACTGGCTCTTATAGTCAGGGCTGGCTCTTAAAGTTAGGGCTAACTCATATAGTCAGGGCCGGCTGTTATGGTCAGGGCTGGCTCTTATAGTAAGGGACATCTTCACAGGATGGTTTGTATATATTTTGTGGTTGTTCAGCCTGTTTTTGTGGTCGTTCTGTATCTCTTTGTGGTAATTCTGTGTCTCTTTGTAGTTGTGTGTGTCTCTTTGTGGTTGTTTTGTGTCTCTTTGTAGTCAACAACATTCACACACAGAGATCGTTGCTCGTAGGACTGGGCGCTGATTTGCCTCTGATCTGAGGTTTTGTCGGCGATCTCCAAAAACTGTTGGTCGACTGAAAAATCTGGGCCGAAATTGTGTTAGTGTGTCTGATAGTGTGTCAGTGTGTCAGTGCACTAGTGTGTGTGTGGTGCAGCAGTCAGCTGATGATGATTGATACACTGATCCATCGTCTCCACAAAAAGCTGAAAAACTATTACTGAGGTCTGATTGAAAACCACAGAGGGTGACCAACACTGTGTGTGTGTGTGTGTGTGTGTGTGTGTGTGTGTGTGTGTGCGTGTGTGTGTGTGTGTGTGTGTGTTCTTGCACTTGCTACATACTGAGGACCAGCGCGGGTTTTTAACCAACAAAGTGAGGTCATTTTTGGGAAGTGAGGACATTTTGGCCGGTCCTCACTTTGTTTTCACTGAAATTTCACCACAAGGTAGTAAAAGGTTGTTAACATGTTCTAAACTGGTTTTCTCAAAGGTCCTCACTTGGGGCCAAAATTGCGTTTTTTTTGGTTGAGAATTTATTTTTCCCACCGGAGTTTCACACAGATTTTGCTCTCCGGCTCCCGCTACAGGCGATTTCTGGTACTGCACCCAAATTACTCCACAACTGCAAGGCTTGTAGTCCTCTCCTGCTCTCTTGCATTTACAGCCATAACAAATAGAATGAGCAGTTTTGTGATGATAATAAATAATAATATAAATAATAAAATAATATAAATGATAAGAAAATTATTAAATGCAAATCACTATATTGTAATTGCTCTGATTATTTTTCTGTATTGTTTTTTTTCTTATTACCCCAAAGTAAATAGTTTTTAGGGAGGCCAAGTTTACCTACGTGTATGAAATTCAGTACACATGTGTATCATGTCTGAACATACAAAAATATCTTTTGTGGAAAACCCTATACCGGTCAGGAAGTTGGCCATTTTGAATTTAGCAGCCATTATAGGTGTTTTGCACATGTCTAACTCCGTGACAAACATAATCTGATTTACATAAAATTTCACGTTTGATTAAAGTCCTTGCCTGGGGACATCTGCATGATGATTAAAAGTCATAGACAATGTGCCACCTATTGGCAACAGGAACTAAGCCATCAAACACCATCTACTTTCCATGAAATTTTCATGGTGTGGTCCATTGATTAAAGATGATTCAAGGCTGTTGTCTTGCATCACACTGTGGATGCATTAAGTGATGTTGGCTTCATTTGAGCTGCAATGAAACTCATAAAATTTCAGATCCCTGTCAGCGCAGGGGTGTGGGGGCATGATCATCAGTTTGAGAGGGTAGATTAATAATTTCAATTGATCATAAAAGGTTTTAAAAAGTTAACCAAGTTAATGAAAGGAGATAAATTCATACCTGAACAGTAAAACTAGTATAACTGCAAAAATATGAATTGAGAAAATGTATAAATACATACAAATTCTAAGATAAACTCCTCTGTGCCTGCATATGCTTGAGGTGTATCTGGTTCTTAGTTTGTAAGTAAGGAGGTGCCAGTGTTCTGATGAGTTTTGCATCCAATTTTGCAAGCCCTTAATTACATCCACCTTCAGGAGCATGTAAGCACTAAACTTTAAGTTGACTGAACCTCAGATAGAAACTCGCTCTGAGCATGTTAAGTATGAGTCCGGTTTGAGCATGGTGAATTAAAAAAGCCATTATCAATTGAGTATGGTTCATCATGATAAAATATAAAATAAAAGACATTTTAATAATGGATGTTCACATATTAATGCAAATGAATGGAGATAGCAGAGTCAGTTTCACATGGTTTTTACTGAAGTTGAGGCTATTAAATAGTCAAATACTAAGCAATACCAAACCAAACCAAACCATAAGCAAATAAGCAAACCACCAAACATGATGGCATTATGCATGAAATTTGGTTTGTCCAGTTACAAATTCCAAATATTGGACTAATACTGTTGTAATTTTATGTGTTTTGAGTGCACATATCTCAGCAACAATGCAACGTAGTGAGCTGGTTTCAAGACAGCTGTCCTCAGTCATGACATACTGTATGTGTATCAGCATCAGGATCTTGATGATGCATTCCTGTGAATTCCGTGGGGCTACATCACACGGTGTGATCATGGCAACAGATCCAAGTTCTGATGGCACCATGACACAGGAAGTTGATGAATTAAATTCACTATAAATTCACAGGAATGTCGTAGAGACCTAAAATCTTTCAGCTTGTTCACTGAATTGAGATGCAACTTTGCTACACTGCAACCTATGGCCTATTTTGATGTCAGTCACTCTGGTTATTTAAAAAACAAATATCTGGGACCTGCAAAGATGGCAGCTTAAGAGAAATTCTCTCACGGCAACCTAGATTAAATAGCCTTATAAATATACTAAACTTGCGTTAAACTTGAGCTCAAACCATGGTTAAGGGCTAATTCATGACAAAAGACTGGCAGAACAGAGCCAGAAGCAAGAAATCTACAAAGAGTGTTGATGCACATGATAACCCGAGTCATGTGTCCTCTCCTGCTAGCTGCAGCTCACCAGCTAATGCTAACGGAGTAGAGGGCGTGGATGAGGACACGAAGATCAATCTGAACACTATATTCAAGGAGATATAAAAATTTCCGACAAGACAATAAGCAGCAACTGAGAGAAATCAAAGAAGAGATCAGCAAAACTAAACTGAGACTCGACGAGGCTGAGCAACAGATTCTAAACAGGATTTAAATACGAACTATGGAAGAAGTGGTGAATGAGCTCATAAAACTTCAGACTCACCTGTTTTTTTGTTTTTTATTTATATTTTGTGAACACAAAGTAACTGAACCAGAACTAAAGAACAGAACAAACGTCTAACTAATCTATTAAGTATCCTATCAAACTACCTACTCTAAACTCTACTTACAAAACTAAACTTACAAAAATTGGAAATGTAGTCACCCCTTGGGTAGTGGTGAGGCAGGAGGGTTTGTCTTTGTTGGCCTTGTCCAAGTCGTTCTTCATGAGCATCAGGATGAGGTACTCCTCACTGGCTGTCTGCATTGTTTACCACCCAGTTCTCCATCTTGTCCCCACTCTCCTCTGGTCCAGGGATGAAGAAGGTGTTGACCCAGAAGTGGAACATTTTGTCCCTCTTCCTCAGCTTATTCTGTTTATGGAAGAACTCCACTTTGATGTCTCCACAAACAGGCAGTGGCTGAGGGAATTCAAAATAAATTTGCCTCTCCTTGTGCAGGGTTATATGTATTTATTTTCACCTTCAGTTGGTATAGCACAACGTGGGGTTAGGGAGGGGATCAGGGTTAGGATAAGTGCTGAAAAACTGTCAGTGGCTAAGGGATTCAAAGAACATTTGCTTGTCCTCTTGAGCGGGGCCCTACGTGTGGATTGTTACTTTCAGCTGGTACAGCACAAAGTGGGGTTTGGGTAGGGGAACTGATCTTGGAAAGGAAAATACTGGCTGCTCCTGAAAGGTTGGAGATGTTGTTCTGCAGAAATGACCTCTCTTGCTGCTCTTTGCTCTTATACTGTCCCCAATTTGGAATTTTTATTTTTATTTTTAACTGGGTTAGGTTGTGTAAGGGTTAGATTAGGAAATGATGGTCTTTCAATATTATTGTTTTTAAGGTTTCAGTTTTTTATTGTCTAATCCACCTTATTTTTCACGGAAACACGGAGGCAAAACAGAACGCAGCCAGCTTCCATTTTTTTGTGCGACACTTCCGGTCCAGCACTCTTACCACTGTGTAAATGGGAATCGCCTTGTTGTTTACCTTGCTGAGTTTAGCTATATATATGTATATATCACATTTTTCACGTCACTATATCATCGTTTAGACTAATCTGATGTTTGTAAAGTCTATAAACACAATGACTGAACAAACATTAGTATTTCTCTGTATGTAATTAATAACATGGTTATTGTAGATTAGCTGGGCTAACCGTTGGCTGTTAGCCGTTAGCCGTGTCTGTAATAACTCACTAAACTCACAAAGTGGCCCGTGAAAAAATATTTTATCCAGCGGATGTCTTAGTTACAACATGATTGAGCTAATTGGAGTAGTTTCATGTCGTATCCGACAGCGGAAGGCTTTTAACGGATGACGATCCTGATGTTAGCTTTGCTGCTAGTGTTAACGTTAGCTGTCCCTGTCAGCTGCAGCCACTGATGCTTTCTAGACATCGTGATTTCCCAAAACTGAATAAATACCACACATAGCAACACAAAACTGCTTTGCTAGCTCAATCATGTTGTAACGGCTGGATGGTTGATGCGTACATGTTGATTCAGGTGCTATCAGAGCCGATCCGCGCATCACTATGGCTTAATAATCAATTCAGTCAATTAAAACAACCCGTCCTGTGTTAGGAGTGTATGTCGCTGACAGAAAGAAAGAAAGAAAAGGGAAAAAAGATAGAGAAGCAACGTACACCTCACATATTTATTTCTCACAGTTGAGCACACGTGTGGCTGGCATGCAGAAGCACCGTCTGTGTGTCGAGGGTGCGAGCCGCAGCTTCAGCTGCTCAGGTAGAGAGGCTGTGTAGCCCGGTGTGTTTTTTCACTGATTCGGTTCTGCAGGTTCTCTGCTGGTACACTGGAGACGGGGATCAAGCAGTTTGTCTCACTCGGGATAGATTGTGCTTTTTTGGTTCATAGTTTATGATTGACGTGCGATTTATAGAGAATAAATTTCCGTTATAATGGAAACGTGGGCACAGTTATCTATACAAAATACACAGACTAGCTAACTAACTGATTGACTAACATAAACAACTGAAAATTGGAAAAAAATAGCTTGCACCGTTAGCTCCGGTAAGGGAAAGCGGCTGACCGGAAGTCACGCACAAAAAAAAGGAAGCTGATCACTATTTACTTCCGTGTTTGAAAATAAGGTGGATAGACAAGGCATAGTTTCCTTCAAGGAAATTTCAAATGACATTTAAAAAACTGTAGGTAAGGGGTGAAAATTGATAATCCTCGATGATGGAACCAGGAAGGTGGTAGAGCTGTGAAATTTGGTAGTTCTCTGGATGGGCTTTAAGCATGCAGAGTTTGGTGGGTTAGGATAGGGGAACTGCTTCCATCTCCTCCTCAAAAGACAGGGGGTGCACAGTCCATCTGTCCATGAAACTCATGAAAATTTGATATTTTATGCGTGTTCGGAATGGGCAGGGCAAAATGACTCGACAGCATCCTAAAGTGCAGCCCCGGCAGCAAGTTCAAGCTAAAATTCTGAAATTCAGGTGGCACGAATACCATGTCCAGAAGCACAAGAAAAGTATCTTGAAGCAGTATCCTAAACCCCAAAGGAAGTCGGCCATTTTGAGTCGAACTTCAGACGCTAATGTTTCCATGTCCCCTTCTCTTCTTCTCTTCTACATCTGACTGACTTCTGGTTTTGGTCTCTGCATTCTTAAAGGGGTAAAAAGCGGAGTCGTTTCACTGCTAGGTTTGCTGTTGTGCACTGCCTGTAGACCAAAACAAAGTGTGTCATTAGCCACACCTCCTCTACCTCTGCTCTCCACCCCCCACCCCACTTGCCTCGTCTGTGCAGCCGAGCACCGCAGCATCTCCATGGACTATTACATCCAGACGGTCTCGGCATTTCTTCTGCAGGCTCCACTTCACTCAGCTGCCCGATAAACCCGCTGCTTCTTCCCACATTAACCTGAATAACAAACCAGGGCTCGGTGCTCCGGTTGGATCCAAACGGAGAGCTGGGGCTAAGGTTAGCTGGGAAGCTAGCGGAGGCGAACTGGCTGTGCTGGCAGCTGAGTGAAGTGGAGCCAAAGAAAGCCCCAGTTTCAGTACAGGCAAGACTGGTCCAAAGTGGCACTGTAGTTTTGGAGGAAATGTTTTCTAAAAGTCACAGGAGTCTGATTTTTATATGTAGTTCAGGGCCCAAGATGAGCTGGTAGACATCAGTTAGGTTCCGATCGGCTCCGTAGTTTCCGAGGCGGTCCTTGAAAGGTTAACATTTTTGAACCAATTAAGGCTCACCACGGCCACAAAAATGGACCGAACCACATGAAACTTGGGCTGCGGGCCTTACGTAAGACCTGTATCAGTCTCCCTGAGTCCTAACTCTGTAGACGCTCTGCAAAGCTAACTAGCTCTGCGGTGGTCGTATCGCAACGTGACAAAAAAATCCTAGCAGAAGGCTCTGTGGCACACAACATACTGGAAGGTCAGCCCCCTACCTCAAAGCATTGATGAATTATTAAAGAAAAGACAGTACTTTTTAAAAAAAAAAACTTGTCTCTTTGGCCGCTGCACGACGACCTTTGACCCCAGGGGTCCCAGATTCAGAACAGAGGATCCCCCGGAGCCACTAAATGATAATCTGGAACAAAGGTATGAAAAAATTGTCCAGATCGCCCCCAAAGGGTTGACCTTTGACCTTTCCCAAGGTCGCACAGGTCTGAAACTTTGCACAGTGGTCGCCTGTGGCGTCCTGATGCGCATACTCAAAGGTCACCCCCCTACCTCAAAGCATTGATGAATTATTAAAGAAAAGACAGTACTTTTTAAAGAACGTGTCTCTTTGGCCACTGCACGGCAACCTTTGACCCCAGGGGCCCCAGATTGGGAACAGAGGATTCCCCAGAGCCACTAAACGATAATCTGGAACAAAAACCCCAAAGTCCTGTAGATTTTTTGCCTGTTTCAGAAACTCACAATCAGGAGCTGTCAGACTTATGCCCTCTTACACCTTTGACCAGACTGGAGGTGTTGGAGGAAATGTTTTTCTAAAAGTCACAGGAGTCTGATTTTTAATATGTTGTTCAGGGCCCAAGGCGAGCCGGCAGACGTCAGTTAGGTTCCGATCGGCTCCGTAGTTTCCGAGGGGCGGGCCTTGAAAGGTTAACATTTTGAACCAATTAAGGCTCACCACGGCCACAAAAATGGACCGAACCACCTGAAACTTGGGCTGCGGGCCTTACGTAAGACCTGTATCAGTATGCCTGAGTCCCAACTCTGTAGACGCTCTGCAAAGCTAACTAGCTCTGCGGTGGTCGTATCGCAACGTGATGAAAACATCCTAGCAGAAGGCTCTGTGGCACACAACATACTGGAAGGTCAGCCCCCTACCTCAAAGCATTGATGAATTATTAAAGAAAAGACAGTACTTTTTAAAAAAAAACATGTCTCTTTGGCCGCTGCACGATGACCTTTGACCCCAGGGGTCCCAGATTCAGAACAGAGGATCTCCCAGAGCCACTAAACAATAATCTGGAACAAAGGTATGAAAAAACTGTCCAGATCGCCTCAAAGGGTTGACCTTTGACCTTTCCCAAGGTCGCACTGGTCTGAAACTTCTCACAGTGGTCGCCTGTGGTGTCCTGATGCGCATACTGGAAGGTCAGCCCCCTACCTCAAAGCATTGATGAATTATTAAAGAAAAGACAGTACTTTTTAAAGAACGTGTCTCTTTGGCCACTGCACGGCGACCTTTGACCCCAGGGGCCCCAGATTGGGAACAGAGGATTCCCCAGAGCCACTAAACGATAATCTGGAACAAAAAAACCCCAAAGTCCTGTAGATTTTTTTTGCCTGTTTCAGAAACTCACAATCAGGAGCTGTCAGACTTATGCCCTCTTACACCCTTTGACCAGACTGGAGGTGTTGGAGGAAATGTTTTTCTAAAAGTCACAGGAGTCTGATTTTTTAATATGTTGTTCAGGGGCCCAAGACGAGCCGGCAGACATCAGTTAGGTTCCGATCAGCTCCGTAGTTTCCGAGGGGCGGGCCTTGAAAGGTTAACATTTTTGAACCAATTAAGGCTCACCACGGCCACAAAAATGGACCGAACCACATGAAACTTGGGCTGCGGGCCTTACGTAAGACCTGTATCAGTATCCCTGAGTCCCAACTCTGTAGACGCTCTGCAAAGCTAACTAGCTCTGCGGTGGTCGTATCGCAACGTGATGAAAACATCCTAGCAGAAGGCTCTGTGGCACACAACATACTGGAAGGTCAGCCCCCTACCTCAAAGCATTGATGAATTATTAAAGAAAAGACAGTACTTTTTAAAAAAAAACATGTCTCTTTGGCCGCTGCACGATGACCTTTGACCCCAGGGGTCCCAGATTCAGAACAGAGGATCTCCCAGAGCCACTAAACAATAATCTGGAACAAAGGTATGAAAAAACTGTCCAGATCGCCTCAAAGGGTTGACCTTTGACCTTTCCCAAGGTCGCACGGGTCTGAAACTTCTCACAGTGGTCGCCTGTGGTGTCCTGATGCGCATACTGGAAGGTCAGCCCCCTACCTCAAAGCATTGATGAATTATTAAAGAAAAGACAGTACTTTTTAAAGAACGTGTCTCTTTGGCCACTGCACGGCGACCTTTGACCCCAGGGGCCCCAGATTGGGAACAGAGGATTCCCCAGAGCCACTAAACGATAATCTGGAACAAAAAACCCCAAAGTCCTGTAGATTTTTTGCCTGTTTCAGAAACTCACAATCAGGAGCTGTCAGACTTATGCCCTCTTACACCCTTTGACCAGACTGGAGGTGTTGGAGGAAATGTTTTTCTAAAAGTCACAGGAGTCTGATTTTTTAATATGTTGTCTAGGGGCCCAAGACGAGCCGGCAGACGTCAGTTAGGTTCCGATCGGCTCCGTAGTTTCCGAGCGGGCCTTGAAAGGTTAACATTTTTGAACCAATTAAGGCTCACCACGGCCACAAAAATGGACCGAACCACATGAAACTTGGGCTGCGGGCCTTACGTAAGACCTGTATCAGTCTCCCTGAGTCCCAACTCTGTAGACGCTCTGCAAAGCTAACTAGCTCTGCGGTGGTCGTATCGCAACGTGACGAAAACATCCTAGCAGAAGGCTCTGTGGCACACAACATACTGGAAGGTCAGCCCCCTACCTCAAAGCATTGATGAATTATTAAAGAAAAGACAGTACTTTGTTAATAAAAAACATGTCTCTTTGGCCGCTGCACAACGACCTTTGACCCCAGGGGTCCCAGATTCAGAACAGAGGATCTCCCGGAGCCACTAAACAATAATCTGGAACAAAGGTATGAAAAAACTGTCCAGATCGCCTCAAAGGGTTGACCTTTGACCTTTCCCAAGGTCGCACGGGTCTGAAACTTTGCACAGTGGTCGCCTGTGGTGTCCTGATGCGCATACTGGAAGGTCAGCCCCCTACCTCAAAGCATTGATGAATTATTAAAGAAAAGACAGTACTTTTTAAAGAACGTGTCTCTTTGGCCACTGCACGGCGACCTTTGACCCCAGGGACCCCAGATTGGGAACAGAGGATTCCCCAGAGCCACTAAACAATAATCTGGAACAAAGGTATGAAAAAACTGTCCAGATCGCCTCAAAGGGTTGACCTTTGACCTTTCCCAAGGTCGCACGGGTCTGAAACTTCTCACAGTGGTCGCCTGTGGTGTCCTGATGCGCATACTGGAAGGTCAGCCCCCTACCTCAAAGCATTGATGAATTATTAAAGAAAAGACAGTACTTTTTAAAGAACGTGTCTCTTTGGCCACTGCACGACGACCTTTGACCCCAGGGGCCCCAGATTGGGAACAGAGGATACCCCAGAGCCACTAAACGATAATCTGGAACAAAAAACCCCCAAAGTCCTGCAGATATATTTTGCCTGTTTCAGAAACTCACAATCAGGAGCTGTCAGACTTATGCCCTCTTACACCCTTTGACCAGACTGGAGGTGTTGGAGGAAATGTTTTTCTAAAAGTCACAGGAGTCTGATTTTTTAATATGTTGTTCAGGGGCCCAAGATGAGCTGGCAGACATCAGTTAGGTTCCGATCGGCCCAGTAGTTTCCGAGGGGCGGGCCTTGAAAGGTTAACATTTTTGAACCAATTAAGGCTCACCACGGCCACAAAAATGGACCGAACCACATGAAACTTGGGCTGCGGGCCTTACGTAAGACCTGTATCAGTCTCCCTGAGTCCCAACTCTGTAGACGCTCTGCAAAGCTAACTAGCTCTGCGGTGGTCGTATCGCAACGTGACAAAAACATCCTAGCAGAAGGCTCTGTGGCACACAACATACTGGAAGGTCAGCCCCCTACCTCAAAGCATTGATGAATTATTAAAGAAAAGACAGTACTTTTTAAAAAAAAACATGTCTCTTTGGCCGCTGCACGACGACCTTTGACCCCAGGGGTCCCAGATTCAGAACAGAGGATCTCCCAGAGCCACTAAACAATAATCTGGAACAAAGGTATGAAAAAATTGTCCAGATCGCCCCAAAGGGTTGACCTTTGACCTTTCCCAAGGTCGCACGGATCTGAAACTTTGCACAGTGGTCGCCTGTGGCGTCCTGATGCACATATTCGAATGTCAGCCCCCTACCTCAAAGCATTGATGAATTATTAAAGAAAAGACAGTACTTTTTAAAGAACGTGTCTCTTTTGCCGCTGCGCGGCGACCTTTGACCCCAGGGTCCCAGATTCAGAACAGAGGATCTCCCGGAGCCACTAAACAATAATCTGGAACAAAGGTATGAAAAAATTGTCCAGATCGCCCCAAAGGGTTGACCTTTGACCTTTCCCAAGGTCGCACGGATCTGAAACTTTGCACACTGGTCGCCTGTCACGTCTTGATGCGCATACTCAAAGGTCAGCCCCCTACCTCAAAGCGTTGATGAATTATTAAAGAAAAGACAGTACTTTTTAAAGAACGTGTCTCTTTGGCCACTGCACGGCGACCTTTGACCCCAGGGGCCCCAGATTGGGAACAGAGGATTCCCCAGAGCCACTAAACGATAATCTGGAACAAAAAAACCCCAAAGTCCTGTAGATTTTTTTTGCCTGTTTCAGAAACTCACAATCAGGAGCTGTCAGACTTATGCCCTCTTACACCCTTTGACCAGAGAGGAGGTTTTGGAGGAAATGTTTTTCTAAAAGTCACAGGAGTCTGATTTTTTAATATGTTGTTCAGGGGCCCAAGACGAGCCGGTAGACATCAGTTAGGTTCCGATCGGCCCGGTAGTTTCCGAGGGGCGGGCCTTGAAAGGTTAACATTTTTGAACCAATTAAGGCTCACCACGGCCACAAAAATGGACCGAACCACATGAAACTTGGGCTGTGGGCCTTACGTAAGACCTGTATCAGTCTCCCTGAGTCCCAACTCTGTAGACGCTCTGCAAAGCTTACTAGCTCTGCGGTGTGGTCGACGCAACGTGACGAAAACATCCTAGCAGAAGGCTCTGTGGCACACAACATACTGGAAGGTCAGCCCCCTACCTCAAAGCATTGATGAATTATTAAAGAAAAGACAGTACTTTTTAAAGAACGTGTCTCTTTTGCCACTCTTGTGGCGACCTTTGACCCCAGGGGTCCCAGATTCAGAACAGAGGATCTCCGGAGCCACTAAACAATAATCTGGAACAAAGGTATGAAAAAATTGTCCAGATCGCCCCAAAGGGTTGACCTTTGACCTTTCCCAAGGTCGCACGGATCTGAAACTTTGCACACTGGTCGCCTGTGGCGTCCTGATGCGCATACTGGAAGGTCAGCCCCCTACCTCAAAGCATTGATGAATTATTAAAGAAAAGACAGTACTTTTTAAAGAACGTGTCTCTTTGGCCACTGCACGGCGACCTTTGACCCCAGGGGCCCCAGGTTGGGAACAGAGGATCCCCCGGAGCCACTAAACGATAATGCGGAACAAAAAAACCCCAAAGTCCTGTAGATTTTTTTTTTTTGCCTGTTTCAGAAACTCAAAATCAGGAGCTGTCAGACTTATGCCCTCTTAAACGCTTTGACCAGAGAGGAGGTTTTGGAGGAAATGTTTTTCTAAAGGTCGCAGGAGTCTGATTTTTTTATATGTTGTTCAGGTGCCCAAGATGAGCTGGTAGACATCAGTTATGTTCTGATCGGCTCGGTAGTTTCCGAGGGGCGGGCCTCTAAAGGTTAGCATTTTTTAACCAATTAAGGCTCACCACGGCCACAAAAATGGACCGAACCACATGAAACTTGAGCTGCGGGCCTTACATACGACCTGTATCAGTCTCCCTGAGTCCTAACTCTGTAGACGCTCTGCAAAGCTAACTAGCTCTGTGGTGGTCGTATTGCAACGTGTGAAAAGTCCTAGCAGAAGGCTCTCTGGCACACGACATAGTAAATAATCAGGCAGAAATTCCAAAAAGGCTTTGCTGGCCTTGTTTGACCTTTTGACCTCATTAAGAAAGGCTCCCAATCTTACCCGGCAACCATCGGGCTGACCTTTGACACTTGGGAAGGCCACATGGGTCCGAAACTCAGCACCATGGTCCCTGCTAGGCAGGGAAGAAGCTAAACACAGCCGCCAGGCTGCCCGCCTTGCTACATTTTACAATGCTAATTGCAAATGTTAGCTGGGCTGCCGGGCTACTCACCTAACACAGCCGTAACACCTGACCCATTGCTGGGACTGAGCCGCTAATAACTCAAGCTCCAGACATTAACCGATGCTACGATTGTAACTTTAAATTTAATTGAATCGACATAGTGACATGTGCCTAACGTTACTGTAACACTAATTAAAACAGACATTTGACTTTATGTTGTACCTGTCCAGGAGAAGAAAAGCTAGCTCCGAGTCAGATTATAGCCCCTTTAGCTCTCGCAGTGCTCTCCACCTTGGAAATGCAAGACCAACGTTAATCCGAGTTCTGTCCCTTTCTTTATCCGACAACTTCTTCGCCAACAACCGTTGTTTCTTTCGAGGTAATGTCGGATCCTGGTCGTCTTCAGGTGGACGTTTTGTGCCGCTCTCTACCATTTCACTTCGAAAATACGCGCTGCCATTGCTCACTGGCTGTAGCCTTTTATGGGGGTTCATGAACGTACATGAACGTGCAGCCGGACCGGCTTGTAAACAAGGGGCTGGAGATCAACACACAGAGGGTGTGAGGTCATTATATTCCAGATGAAATTACACCTCTAGTTCTTCACATAGCAATATTTTAATTCCTTCAATCTAGAAATGATGAATTTTGCTTGTTGCTCCTTTAAGGCCTTTAAGAACAAAACAGCCTTGCCACTTTTTCAAAAAAAATCCTCAGTTTCATTTTGGCTTGGCAGCAAAGTTTGATGTATTGTGTTTTTGCCAAAAGTAGAAAATTGTTATAACTCAACTGTACATTATCGAATCTGCACAAAATTTCATGTATGATGAGAGTCCGCCCTGAAGACAACTGTGCATCAAAATTCAGTTTTAAATTCACAGCAACGTCCCAGAAAGCTGAAATCTTTTCAGGTTGTTCACTGAAGAGAGACACAACTTTCGTATGCTGCAACCTATGGTCTATTTTGAACTCTGTTACTCTATTTTTCAAAAATTATGGAATATAATAACACATCTGTATTTCCATAACAGTACATACAAATGCTACAAAAAATACACAAATCTGTTCCCTGTGGAGGAGTGATGAAGTGTGCCGAACGGCATTCAGATCAGTCAAACGGTTTATGTATGGCATATATAGTTTGAGCCAATGATGTCTCCTTTCCTATAAGATAAGATAAGATAAACTTTATTGTCCCACAAGGGAAATTCGTTTGGGCAGTATAGTGCAAACAGCTGCAATATTCACATACATACATACAATCAACATCAACATAGACAAGTTGCCAACATAGTGCGTTGAGTGTGTTACAGTTGCAGACTACTGTTGCAAGAGTAGTGCAACCATTTGCCTTGTTTGTAAGGTTACAAACAAGGGAACTACAGGTATTGCACTGGCCTATCTCAAAGTGCAAGTGAGTGCATATAAAACAGATAAATACAGAGGTCAAATCAAAACCACTAGTAAACCAGTTAAAATTATATTAAATCAGGTGCAGGACCATAGTGCAAATAAGAACAATACTAGATGAGAACCACAGTAACCAGACCATTTAGGCATAGATAACCCTGCCCACATACGGCTCAACCAGGGGGGCATTGCAGGGCCAGCAGGTGAGCAGGCAACCACCTATTAGCATAATAGCAATAGTAAACAGTGATTGACGGTGAATTGACAGGGAATTTGACGGGCAGGGGATCAGCAGCCATAAGCCTCCCCCCTGCCCACGTTATATGTTCCATATATATCTATATGGCAGGCTGGAAATGGAAATGACAGTTTATGGTGTAGGCTACACTTGATATACTAAGATAAAATATGATCAAACGCCGTCTTCTAAAATCACATGGGTGATGAAGGACATAACATTGTCTTCCTTCGAGTGGTGTGAATTTTCGCACCCTCATCAGGACCCTAGCAGCGCTGTTCTGGATGTATTGGAGCTTTTGAATGCTCTTGCTAGGGATCCTGATGAGGAGTGCATTGCAATATTCCAGCCTGGAGGAGACAAAGGTGTGGACCAGCTTTTCTGCATCTGCCAGAGTGAGTGATGGATGGATGGAGTTTGGCGATGTTCCTGAGGTGGTAAAATGAGGTCTTACAGAGTTGTTGGATGTGGGAGTTGAAAGTGAGGGGAGGATCCATTTTTACACCAAGATTGGTGACGACTGGAGATAGTGGAATGTCTTGACCAGAGAAGGTGATGCTGGTGATGGTGGAAGTTCGGACCTGGTGGGCAATGCCGACTAGAATGGCCTCAGTTTTGGAACATCATTTCATTCACATGAAATTTTCAGTGTGGTCCATACGGTGGACACAGGAAGAGACACTGGTTTCCATTGAGCCATCCTCCATCTCCCTTCACAGAGCAGATGTCATCATTAATCCAAGTCAATAAAGTGGATTTAGCTACTGATTTTCTAACCAAATACATTGCTGGTAACAAATAGTCATTTATTAGGTGTTTTGGGTGGTAAGTAATGTTAAGATAATCATGAAGCAATAATGCAAAATAACCAATATGATGCCTGAATTCAGGGTACACAAGACAGTTACTACAGATGCACTGGGGACCTTATGATCAGTTCTTCATCATGTAATATTATAAGAAGATTCTGAATTAATCTGGAGCACATTATTATGTAAGGGGTCACTGAGTGGGCAAACAATTTTTGATATGGTTCACAAACATGGTATATTAGTCTGTTCCTAAGTAACATATAATCTAAGCAGTAAATAGTTAATGCCCAAAATCTAGATTATAGTTTTATATTCTATATTCCTGTTTTCTCAAGATATGCACAATTTACTTTGTTGAGGTGTGTCACCAGCATGAGAACAACATTTTCTTCTATTTTCTCTGCTTTGGTGAAACTAAAAAAGTACAGTATTATTCAATCAATCAATCAATCAATCAATCAATCAATTTTATTCATAAAGCCCAATATCACAAATCACAATTTGCACAATTTTATTATTATTTTTATAAAAAAAAAAAAGTTTTTTTTTCCCCCCAATCTTGTGGGATAAATGTTTGGGTCTAGCTTGTTTAATTTGGACACTTTTGTCTGGTTTGGGGACTTGTGTGAAAATGTGATAACATTTTATATGATATTTAATGAGAACTAGAGACAGTCCTAAAGGCTTCAGAAACTTTCAGTCAGGTCTCTCTTGCTGAGCAGGAGTCAGGAGTCTGTTCTGCTCACCTCCCCCACCGCAGTAATGGCCCCTTACCAATTAGCCAATCAGAGCTCTCCGTGAGCTCCAGTGCCAAGGTGAAGCTCAGGTCAGGACACAGACTCGTCAGCTCCTGCACTGCGTGGAGACATTTGTCCGACAAACTGAGGACCGACCACGAAAGTGTGAGCTCAACGTTGCTAACGCTGAGGTAAGCCATTTTATTTAATCTAACTATTAGTGACTGTGAGTCTGTGAGTGACGTGCGGTGATGAAATGTGTTTGAGTTAACGAGTTTACCGTCCGTGCTTCGGTGTGGGGGGGCATGCTAGCCGGGCTGCACGTTAGCATAACTAGCACGACGCTAACAGGAGGCTAACAGGAGGCTAACAGGAGCTGTGAGGAAGCATTCTTTATTTTTATCACAAATAAACGTCATGTATTCAGTGTTTTAAGTCACCACAAAGGCTGTTTTGAGCTTTGAAAATGTAACAATACTGGCACGTTTTACTCATTTATTGAAATAGTTTCGCTCTCAAACGCAGCGCATACAGACACAGTCAGATGATACGTGATTGACAGAAGTGTTGTGAGTGTGTTTCGTGCCTCCGTTATCTCTGTGATCGATCATTATGTTTCTCCGGTTCACCGGTGACTCTCTATCACCTCTCGCTCACGGTGTTTACTCTCTATGTCTCTCTCTCTCTCTCTGATGCGCGACTCAGCTGCTCGTCTGTCGCTACGTGTCTGATACAAACATAGGTAACAGACTCACGAACACGCGTGCAGTAACGTGCATGCTCGCGCTGTTTGTTTTGATCAGAGAGTTGAGATCACACTGGTCGCTGCAGTGTTGGTCATAAATCACTGTGTGGTCCTGTACACTGGCAGCAGTCATGATATGATATATTTTGGCAGCTGGATATAATTGTATGGGCCTGAGTTTGACATGTCTGCTCTTCTGATTCAGTGACAGGTTGTAGGTTGGTCTGTCTTTACCAAATTCATGAATGTAATTGTGCTTCAACACTCATCAAGTGATTTAATTTTATATTTTGATTGAAATCTCAGAGCCTCCTTCATGAAGCAATGTTTTGATGAGTAAACAGGCTGTTCAGTCACTTCATAATCTCCTTCTGAATATCAGAGCATAGAGCAGCAGTCTTTGATCAGAGATAATGTAGATTAAATAAACTGTTGTTGATATTGTGATTATTGTTTTGTGTATGACATGACAACAACAGCAGCAGCTAGAGGAGCTGTGAGAACAGCTGACACTAGGACCTGAGAGTGAAGTAAACAGGGTACAGAAAATATTCTGAGGTCATTTCGTCTGTTTAGTCATTCTACTGTATTAACAGTCACTGTCCTGATCTACCAGCTCTTCACTATTCTTGGTGCATTATTGGATCTGGATTCTTAGATAGCACCTCAGTCTTATTAATCTAGACTAGTGCTGAGTGCTGCTTTCAAACTTAATATAAAGTCTACATGGTGTAAAAATGCATGAAATCTGTGTAATTAATATGGGACAATTGTGTGGGACAGACTAGGAAGATAATTCATTTTTCACTTATTCTTTGTTTGGGTAGTGGCAATGTTTTTACTGTGTATCTCACAGAATCTGGCATCCACCTTCATGTATTAAATACCAAGTAATATTTAGAAGATTCATTTTAGAGGTGAACTTTAATATGGGTGACAGTGAAGTAGGGATGCACCGAATATTTGGTAACTGATTATATTCGGCCGAATATTGCAAAAAACCCCACACATTCGGTATTCGGTGGAATAAGTGAAAAGCAAGGGCAAATAATAGCGGCGTTTTGATAACGCAATCAAACAGCGTATGCGGTGACAGACGGAGTAAAATGTCGGCAGTGTGGCGATGTTTTACTCCGTCGTCATCGCACATTTGCGACTAAAAATAGTTTTGTGTGACCAAAATAAATCATTCAGCACACTGTGCGAGTACAGTGTTTAAACCAGCAGCAGAACCGACAGGCGAATCCCACCAGCTGTGGGTCACAGACACAGACAGGAATGTATTCCTGTCAAATACGGCAGCCATAGTGCTTTGCGGCGCAAGATAAGGCTTACCGGCGACGGAGAAGTCCGGCTCCAATAATGTCCTCTTCTTGGTGTCATGACTGCCCAGTAGTACCTGAACAGCCGAGCCGTGGCGGCACACAAGTATGTGACGTGTCAGAGGGGAAACGAGCCGTTCACATTTCTCTCTTTGTGGCAGTTAACGGTCCACAAACCTCACCACACTTTAGGGACTGTTCTTTACTTATGAAGGGACTGTTCTTTACTTGTCAGGGGAGGAGGGTGGCTGGTTGATTCTTATTTCATTTATTTATTTTATTTTGATCTATGTTAATCACTTATTGATGCTGTCTTGAAGTATGAATAAGTCAATAAGTAATTTATTCCATTGAAATATCATTGATGTATTATAGAAAAGTGATTTATCTTTTTATCAATGACAAAAGGCACATCTGCCTCATTTTCGTTGTGGTATCGTGATACCTGTGAGATACACTGTAAAAACATTGCCACTACACAAACAAAGATTAAGTGAAAAATGAATTATCTTCCTAGTCTGTCCCACACAATTGTCCCATATTAATTACAGATTTCATGCATTTTTACACCATGGAGACTTTATATTAAGTTTGAAAGCAGCACTCAGCACTAGTCTAGATTAATAAGACTGAGGTGCTATCTAAGAATCCAGATCCAATAATGCACCAAGAATAGTGAAGAGCTGGTAGATCAGGACAGTCACTGTTAATACAGCAGAATGACTAAACAGACGAAATGACCTCAGAATATTTTCTGTACCCTGTTTACTTCACTCTCAGGTCCTAGTGTCAGCTGTTCTCACAGCTCCTCTAGCTGCTGCTGCTGTTGCTGTCATGTCATACACAAAACAATAATCACAATATCAACAACAGTTTATTTAATCTACATTATCTCTGATCAAAGACTGCTGCTCTATGCTCTGATATTCAGAAGGAGATTATGAAGTGACTGAACAGCCTGTTTACTCATCAAAACATTGCTTCATGAAGGAGGCTCTGAGATTTCAATCAAAATATAAAATTTAATCACTTGATGAGTGTTGAAGCACAATTACATTCATGAATTTGGTAAAGACAGACCAACCTACAACCTGTCACTGAATCAGAAGAGCAGACATGTCAAACTCAGGCCCATACAATTATATCCAGCTGCCAAAATATATCATATCATGACTGCTGCCAGTGTACAAGACCACACAGTGATTTATGACCAACACTGCAGCGACCAGTGTGATCTCAACTCTCTGATCAAAACAAACAGTGCGAACGTGCGTGAATGTCTGCTTTTTTGCAATATTCGGCCGAATATATTTGGTGCATCCCTAGTATTTGGTATTCGGTACTTGGTATTCAGCCAAATGTTTCATTTTATTTGGCTTTGGCCACAAATTTTTGTTTCGGTGCATCCCTACAATGAAGTAACCCTTCACATTTCTGTGGTTTATAGGTAATGAGCTGAAAATGAAGGTAATCGAAATGCATTTGAATTGCAGTTAATTATTTCTCATAGACAACACTGCAAAATTATATTGACAAAAATAACAGTGATTAAACAAGGCTTATAGAAATGGATTTAAACTTGGGCCAAGCCATTGACCAGCTGAGTACATTTTACTTTTATCTCATCCATACCCTTATTTGTGTGGTTCATAATGATTCTGACTTTATCATTGATAAGTGATAGTTAGCATAGTCAGTGTGCTACCTGCAGGAGATTCAGAGTCTTTGCTGTTTGTGCTCATCAGTGAATAATTTTTTTTCCTTCTGTTTTTCTGCACTGCTGTTAAAGGCCACCAAGGTGGAATTCTCTAATGCGATGGACTTATTCTGCCACACCGGATCTGGCAAAGATCACCAGTCCTCATCGTCCACTCACCCTGAGGTGCTCCCTGAGGAAGTGGAACCTTCAAAGGAACCTCGACTAAAGATGGGAAAGAAGAAAGAAGGAAAGCTGTGACTACACGAAGACATGATGATGGTGCTGAGGGTAAGTCTTGAGTCAATCCCAATTCCTATCTTAACCCTCAATCTTAATTTTGAAGCTCAACTCTCAATCTCACCAGCCCTCAAAACCAAGTGTTAAGGGCTATCTTGTGACTTTAAAATGGGACACCCCTCAAAGGCAAATACGTCTTAAGACTATCGGGGCAGCAATATGCCAAAACTCCGTCCACTCTGTGAATTATCAGTATCATTAATCAGTAGTTGTTGACAAAAAGACGCAACAAGTTTTTTCTCCAACACTTTATTTCAATTCTTGTACAAAACAAGCAGTGACAGACATGAACAGAACAAATATGCCAGGGTTAAGAAAAAAGAAAGAGATATAAAATAAACAAATAAATAAATAAAAAAAGTTCAGTAGCTCAAACAATTAAATTGTTTACATATTTTCCGAGTCTTTATAGCTTTGGAGTTTGTGGAGTGCTGAACGGTTTCTAAGTATTGCTGCATTTCATTCATAAAAATTGACAAGTTTTTTCTGTTACAAAATTTTCTCTTATGAATATGGAATTTCACTAAGATAATAAATAGATTAATGATATGGAATTGTTTTTGTTTTGAAATGCTGACATCATAAAATCCAAACGGCACATCTTTGTGCAGTAGTGAAAATAGAACATACATGTTGCAACGAATATACTAGGCACAGCTCCAAAACAAATATACAGTTACCAAACAACAATCTTCGACAATGTCGTCTGCTGCTGTGTTGACTTCATATTGAAACAGAATGCTTGATCACTAGGGGAACAGTTGCCATTGTGACTGAGAATTATGTTATGAATATGAACAGTTCACAAGTTACAAATTACTCACTCCCATAGTTTTTTTGGAGCCTGCTTGCTTTTTGTAAACTTGTCTTCATTGGTGGCCCTGAAATGAATGAGGGCTTGTGTTTTGTCTTGTGGCCCTGAAATGGAACAGAGATAACAGCATTACTTTCTTTTCTTTTATATTTTTTTGGGGGGCTACCTGTCAGGTATTCGTTAAGTTATTAGTTTAGTTTCATGCAGTATTGCAAGTATTATCACAATGAATGGTTAACATCCAGCAGAACTGGTGAGGCTGTTTACACAGTCACACAAGTGTTATATGGTGAATTTCATCCACGTTAACATTTCACTCTTTGGGTTTTAAGTTGATATTTAACCAAATAAGCTGTACCACAACAACCGGCGTAACTTATTCAGCGGAAAGTCACCAGATAATCGTTGACTAACGTTAACCTGCAGCTGTAACGTTACCAGCTGCAGACTCTCGGCTACAGGAGATGACACCGTCGGTCATCTTCCAAAAATGTCGATGCAAACATTTCACGTATATTAAAACAACTTAACAACTACATTATCACTGAGAAAATGACTTTGTAACTGAATGACAGTATACTCGGTTATCAGAGAACCGGGGCAGGCAAGCCATCACCCATGAGCAAAAATATGTGTGATACGCTACAAAGAGGTCTATAGACCATAAAATGACATTAAACTAAGATAATACAATGGTTATCATAATTTTAAAACAACTATTAACAAGGAAAATACTACATTGATAACTCTGCTTCCTTACGCTTGTCACCACCATCTTGCATTGACTGAATCGTCTGTACTCGGCCGGGTTTGGCTGGGCTCAGTGGATGATACGCAAAGGATTCTGGGATAGATCTCACCAGCAAGGGTGGTCCTGGAAAATCTTAAAAGTGAGGGCCATACAGCCCTTATTCTTGACCCTCAATTCAACACTCTGAGAATTGGGACAGCACTAGCACTTCACGGGAGCGGATTTTTGAGACTGTGGGTTAAGATTGAGGGTTAAGATAGGAATTGGGATTGGGCCTTTGTGTTGTAAACACCAGATAGAAAGGGTCATTGAATGGTCTGGGCCCTAAATATATTTCAGAAATGCTCAATGTTTATGACTGTTTTGGAACCAGCTCACTATGGATCAAATCATGTGGTCAAAAGATATGTCTGTACTAACATCAGCTGTCTTAAAGATACACATCCGTCCCCACAAGTTCTCGCCCACAAGTTCTTTTGCACTGAAAGAAAGCACAAAGACATGATGATGATGGGAGTGATGGTGGTGATGATGAGAGTGATGGTGATGAGGGTAAGTCCTGGTGTTGTGAACATTAGATAGAAAAGAGGACATTACATCAGTTGTCAGGTCTTGATGTTGGCATCCAGTCAGATGCACAATTACATTTAAAGTTTGACTTATTGTCTACAGGTCACTGAATGGTCTGGGCCCTAAATATTTTTCAGAAATGCTCAATGTTTATGACTGTTTTGGAACCAGCTCACTATGGATCAAATCATGTGGTCAAAAGATTTCTCTATACTAACATCAGCTGTCTTACAGATGGAGCTCTGCCACATCCGTCCCCCACAAGTTCTCATGTTCAGCGCCGAAAGCAAGCACAAAGACATCATGATGATGATGGGAGTGATGGTGATGATGAGAGTGATGGTGATGAGGGTAAGTCCTGGTGTTGTGAACATTAGATAGAAAAGAGGACATTACATCAGTTGTCAGGTTTTGATCTTGACATCGTCAGATATACAATTAAATTTAAAGTTTTACTTATTGCCTACAGGTCACTGAATGGTCTGGGCCCAAACATATTTCAGAAATGATCTATATTTATGATACTTTTGGAACCAGCTCACTATGGATCAAATCATGTGGTCAAAAGATATCTCTATACTAACATCCACTGTCTTACAGATGGAGCTCTGCCACATCCATCCCCCACAAGTTCTCGTGTTCAGCGCCGAAAGAAAGCACGAAGACATGATGATGATGATGATGATGATGATGATGATGATGGGAGTGATGGTGATGATGAGAGTGATAGTGATGAGGGTAAGTCCTGGTGTTGTGAACATTAGATAGAAAAGAGGACATTACATCAGTTGTCAGGTTTTGATGCTGACATCCAGTCAGATACACATTTAAATTTAAAGTTTGACTTATTGTCTACAGGTCACTGAATGGTCTGGGCCCAAACATATTTCAGAAATGATCTATATTTATGATACTTTTGGAACCAGCTCACTATGGATCAAATCATGTGGTCAAAAGATATCTCTATACTAACATCCACTGTCTTACAGATGGAGCTCTGCCACATCCATCCCCCACAAGTTCTCGTGTTCAGCGCCGAAAGCAAGCACAGAGACATGATGATGAGGGTAAGTTCTGGTGTTGCAAAGTCCAACACAACCTCAAAATCTGAGATGCAAAACAAGATTTAAGCTTAAAGAAAACATGATTATATGTGTAGCATCTGAGACCTGACAACAGTTTAACTGTTTTGATGTGTCCTTTGTCAGATGGAAACAAGCAACCCACAAACACCACAAGACAGAAGAGTGTAAAGAAAACTGCAGCTAAACGAAAGTACCATGTTGATGCTGATGCTGATGATGATGGTGAGTCCAGGCAATATACACCTGTGCTCTGAAATTGAATCTTTAACTCTTTCACTGAGCTAATATATATTTCTCAGATGGAGAGAGGCAAAACGTCTCATCCAGAAGACCAACTGTTAAGAGACTTAAGAAGACTGCAAATAAAACACAACACAATGATGACGGTAAGATGAATTTCTATAAGATAGGTACATTCTCAGATGAAATTTCAAGTCACTGGGATCAGGTTTTGATCGACTAGGATATTAATCATGTCATTAAATACAAAGATTAAAAGTCACAATTATGACATGAAAATTATACATTTCAGGTAAAAATGCAAAATTTGATAAAATTATGAATTTATGAGGAGATGAGACTTTTATAATTCATGATTAAAAAGGTTTAATTACATGATTATATTTTGCTGTTTGTCTAGCCATGTACCTGCTCTGGTTTGAAAACAAAGCTTCTAACAAGCAGAGAAGAGATTCCCACTCACATAATAACTTATCCCCTGTATGGATCTGCCATGAGCTTTGTTGAAATCTCAGCTGAGATTCTGTAGCTCTTTGATTTTGATTTAGGCAACACAACTGCAGACTTCAATGACATAGCCACAACAATACTCAATCTCATATTTAAATGATATTGAAAATGAACACTTAAATTATCTTCAGTCAGCCCTGAACTTAAACTTAAAATGTTTCATGAGGGCATCAGCGCTTACCTGAGAGTCTACAGCTCAACAGCTGTCGGTGTTGCTAAGGCTGTAGCTGGGAGGATTTTCAAAATAAAACAAAGCCTGGCATTAAACAAAACAGTTGACATGCTGTGGCCTATTAAACTTTTAAATAACGCATATGTCTCAATAACCCATATGCAGTAACAACTCTGCTCTTGATCCACTCCCACAGAGGAGGAATAGTGAATATTTGTCATACTTATTTCAAAGAGGATCGATTTTGGATTGATTACAGAACCTTATTATCTTAGCTCAGCTATTAGGTTTAATTTTTTTTTCTTTAATAGGAGCCTGCTGTCTTTATCCGCTGTTTGCTCAGCAAATAAGCACTTAAACAGTATAATTTTAATGTAATTACTGATATTAATTTAAAGCATAGATACTTATCATTACTGATTCACCATCAAACTTAACAACCTCCACTGCTGCTACTTCAGGGCTGCAGTTCGTCAACAGGGCTTAATGCAGTTGGAGGTTATGAGTTGCCAAATCATGGTCAAGAATCCCTTCATCCAAGATGATAACTCTTCATCATCAGAATCAACATTTGGCAGAAAACACTGAATTCACTTCAAATGGCTTTATATCCATGTTGTAAACACCGTTTAAGAAAGACTGAGTTTAACCTCTCTAACTCCGTTCAGACACCGGCGTTCGCCCTCCCTCTCTCCTCTGTTAAATGGTATCTCCTAGGCGCACTATGTCATCAAACCATGTGATGTTTGTTGTCACCGGAAACCGGAAGCTCTCTGCTTTCTGAATCCGGCATCATTTTTCTTTTAGTCCTTATGGTTTTTGCATCAGAGCAGCCTAAATACACGAAGTCCAAAAATCGCAGTGAGTGGTGACAAGTCATGTCATGCCGTTTTTCGAGAGAAAATGTTAAAGGATTACTCGCGATCTCATGTGGAGCGGCGAGTGGAGACTTAGATCTTTTATAAAAGGTAACAGTCTCACTCCTAACCTATTTTTGGCTGAGATACACCATCTAGAAAGTGGGATCATAACTTTCACGTTTCATATGGCTTTATTTGGCGATATTTTATGGTGTTTCTGTCATAAACAACATCAGCTATCATAATCACACCTGATTTCAATAAGGTACAATGTTTGAAGCTGGCTGAGTGTTGTTTGATCACTGACAGTACTGTTTTGAAGCAGAATGACCAACTTGTCATTTGGGGCTCTGCCTGGATCTTTTCATGGAAAAACACTGTAGAATGGTCATACTTTGAGCAATTTTCTTCAAACTTGAAACAAATGTTCACTGATGAATGTTCACTCAGATGAAGCCACAGACAGTTATTCATCCTGAAAATGATTTTTTATTTTATTTTAGGCAAAATCTTCAACTTTTTACTGACTTCAGAGGCCCATTACTCTGTCTCTGTATCACCTAGAGTGTTTCTGACACTTTCACAAGAAACTTCAGGGAGTTTTCTTTCTGGCAAGACCTCATGCATGCATGTAGTCAGAGCGGTTCAGAAGCTACACAGTCATTTTAATTTGGGTATGTCATTTTAGGTGTTTTCGCTACAAAATGGGGGTGGAGTCAAGAGGTTAAAATAGTGAACCTACCCAACAGTTAACCCTGTTTTCTTATTTTTAGGTGTTCCAAAAAGTGCGAACAAGGCGCTGGTCTTTTGAGGAGAGGACTGCAGTCCAGCGAAGGATGGCACGGTTTGTTGCTCTCAGGAAAGTACCAGCAAAGAATGACTGCCTGCTCTGCATCGAGAAAGAGTCTCCAGTGCTTAGCACCAGAACATGGAAGGATGTTAAATACTGTGTCTATAACGAAATTCTTAAAGTGGAGAAAATGCTGGGGGTCTATGACTCATGTTTCTCTAGTGTTTAGAGATTTGATGCAGATATGTTCTTTAAGATCCAGTCTGCTGGCTACAAGCTGCCAGTGTTCAAATTTTGTATTGAGTTGGCAGTAATAAGTACCATGTTTCTATTGATCAATTTACCAACAGTTTGTTGAGTTTTTCATTGCAATTTTTGCAATAAAATTAACAGTTATGTGCTTGCTTACACTAGCTGTTTCTGTCTTTGACAAATAATCTTCAATTTTCCTTTTCATAAATATTCAGCAGTCAAATATCAAAAAGACCCTCTGTTGTATTTGCCTCCTTACATAATAAATTTATGAATAATAAAAATGGCTATTCAGAATTGCAGAGTCTAAAATTAAACATTTCATTATTGCATATTCAGTATGCAACTTCACTATCACTAAATGAAGTTAAAATGTGTAAAAGAGAGTATCATAGTATGCAATTATGCTAAACTTGGCCTCAATAAACCTGTAGTAAGCATATCTCAGTTAATATTCCCAGTGAAATACTTTAAGTTTCCAGTCCTCACTTTGTTGGTTAAAAACTTTTTCTGAAAACTTTGTGTTTCTCAAAACCTGAAGGGGTGTATAGGGTAAGGGTGCCACCTACTGTCCAGAAATGCTATTTTCATGTTGATAGGTAAAGCAGAAAGGCCGGTCCTCACTTTGTCAGTCGATTTACTCGGTCCTCACTAGGCAGCAAGTACAAGAATGTGTGTGTGTGTGTGTGTGTGCTAACAGATATAAAGAGGTGTGGACGACAGCAAACACTGGCAGAAGAAGTCAGAGGATGGAGAGAATCAGAGTCTACAAACAAACGTGTCATGAGTTTTTCTCTCTCAGCATCCTGTTGGTCAGAGGAAATATGTTCCTGATCTCAGCACTAACATGACGTGTGTGGTTTTAACTGTTGCCTTTTTATTATTCTGTATATGTACCTAATATTATTATATTATTATTATGACAACATTCTTATGTTTGATGTGTTAACTTATATATTTCAGTGCTTACATTCTGTCTGCAGTCACTGTTTCAGCTGCCAGCAGCAGCCATTTTGTTTCAGCTGCCTGTCCACACATGTGAGAGCTTAAATTTACTCTCAGAGGATGTTTTACACTTTGACTTCTCTTAGAGCTGATATTTTATTAAGCCTTTAATGTAAGAAGATCAAATGACCCTCCATCCTGTCAAACTGCAGACTGGTAACTAAGTGGGATCTTATCAAAAAAATCCTTCAGCCCTCTGAAAAGGTACCTGCAGTCAAACAATGTGGGTGAAGCTGACAGAGCAGACAGGTCTACAAGTCTACAAGTCTACACCAGTGACACATTTTTAAGGGAAAAAATAATGAATAAACACCTTAAAAAATGCCCTCAGACTCACTGCATACAGACATAATAAACCTGAAGTAGTGTCGGTGTGTTTGTGGTCAGCTGAATGTGTAAGACTGTGAACTGTAATTCACTATAAAGGTTCCAGTGACAGATCTGATTTAATATTAATGTGAAGCTGACACTGTGTGACGTTCACTGACTGACAGCAGTGTTTCATCTGTCGCAACCTCTGTCAAAATGATGCGTTCAATGACTGTAAACATGTCACGTTCAGACTCCAGTGCCTCTCATTATGAAGCGTAAACACACACACACACACACACACACACACACACACACACACACACGTATTGATCGGTGGTTTCTCTTCTTCAGGCTCCGTACAAACTGTTGACATTTGAATGCATCAGGATGAATCCTCATTGACTCGACTGAAGGAGGCGTGACTCCCCGAGGACCCACTTACTGCTTTTAGACAGGGAGGAGAGGTGTCGCCGTGGAAACCACCATCCTCCTAATGACCATTTTATAGTCTAAGTGTGCCTCCCTCTGTTCCCTTAATGTTTCCTCTGAGTTTCCTTTGTGTTCCCTCTGTTTACTCAAGTTTCCTTTCCCTGTTCCCTTTGTGCTGCCTCAGTGTTTCATCAACTTTTCTTCAGTGTTTCCTCAGTCTTTCCTTTATGTTTCCTCAGTGTTTCCTTCATGTTTCCTCAGTGTTTCCTTCATGTTTCCTCAGTGTTTCCTTCATGTTTCCTCAGTGTTTCCTTCATGTTTCCTCAGTGTTTCCTCTGTATTTCCTTCATGTTTCCTCAGTGTTTCCTCTGTATTTCCTTCATGTTTCCTCAGTGTTTCCTTCATGTTTCCTCTGTATTTCTTTCATGTTTCCTCAGTGTTTCCTTCATGTTTCCTCAGTGTTTCCTCTGTATTTCCTTCATGTTTCTTCAGTGTTTCCTCAGTATTTCCTTCATGTTTCCTCTGTATTTCCTTCATGTTTCCTCAGTGTTTCCTCTCTATTTCCCTCATGTTTCCTCTGTATTTCCTTCATGTTTCCTCAGTGTTTCTGCAGCTTCCTGGGTCTCCTCTCTCCATGTTCTCCATGTTTCCTCGATGTTTCCTCTACATTTCCACTATGCTTTGTTTCATTTTCGTTTCCTCTATTTTTTCTCTGTTTTCCTTTGTGATTTCCTGTTTCCTCTATTTTTTCTGTATGTTTTCTGAGTGTTTAGCATTTCATCTGTTTTTTGTCTGCGTTTAATCTCATTTGTTTTTATGTTTCTTGTGTGCTTCCTCCATATTTCCTTTCAGTTTCCTCTCTCAGTCTCCTCTATGTTTCCTCTCTTTCCTGTGTCTGTTTAGTGCTTTTTTTTATTTTCTTTATATTTCCCTTTCTGTTTCCTCCTTTTTTTCTTATTGTCCCTGTTCTATTAACCCAGTGTTTACACTGTTTGTTGTATGTATCCTTTGTTTCCTCTCTCTGCTTCCTCTCTCTATTTCCTCCGTGTTTCCTCCCTCTGTTTCCTCCATGAGTTTCCTCTGTTTCCTCCCTCTGTACTTCCTGGCTGCTGGCAGCGTTATGTTAATGAGTCGTGGCAGAGAGAGAAAAGAGAGGAAGAGCGATCTGTTGAAGGAAAGAAAAAGCTCATTTCCTCTCTGAGGGGGAGACGCAGAGATCCGGAGAGGATTGCTGCTTATTGAAGCCGCAGTAAAGCGTTGATTTAGTTGATGGATGGAGTGATAAAGAGGAGGAGAATAAAAAAGAGAACGGTGGGAGTGAATGAGGTAGTTGGGCTGAAGGACACGAGTTCATCAGTTTAACAGGAACATTTTAAAGACTGAAGGTTTGAGAAGAAAGAAAAGAGTCAGATTTATTTTGCTTTTGCTGGAAATTCAAACCTCTGAACACAGAACACGCTTCATCAGCATCCTCATCAATGCATTAAATGTCATTTATTACAAATGTTCCGGGAAAGAACAGTTTGATTGTTAGATTTTCCTCCAGTGGATTATTACTTCTCCCTGCAGAGTCTGTTCCAGGAAACATCCTGGAAAACTTTGAATTTTCAGAAACTGTAAATAAACCCACTTCCTGTCAGGCTGCAGTGGTACCTGAGGATGACTCAGGTGTGTGGCTGCACACTGAGACAACTGTGTTAAAAGAGACATCCGTCCCCGGGACAATGAGGGGACAGATGTAGGGATCTGGGTAAAGAATGAATAAAGGTTCAGATTCTCTCCGTTCTTCCTCTTCGCGCAGCTGTAAAAGCATAAAACAGATAAATGTGTGCTGCATTCAGAGCTGATAGGAGTCACAAGTGTTTCTCTTATCGTGTCTGCAGCCGAGCTTCCTCTGAAATCAGCCTGATAAGAGCTGGAGCAGGAGGTAAAGAGGTAAATCACAGCTGGAAGGAGAGGAGGCAGCGTGGGGGAGGAAGAGGAGAATAAAGAGGAAACACGGAGGGGGGAGGAGGGGTAACACTGTGTTTCATCACTGTCATGCCGCTGTGCATGCTGGGAGGGGGGGATTGGAAGGAGGAGATGCGGGAGGGAGTTCCACCTCACTAAACTGGACTCATTTGTCTCCTCTCTTCCTCTTCTCCTCCTCCTCCTCCTCTTCCTCGGGATAATGTTCCTCTGTGAGGAGTTTATCTCCATTTGTTTGTCGACAGAGAGAGATCTGTTTCTGGGAAGCTCTGCGCTGACACAGAGGAAGAAGTCATCAGGCGCAGAGTTCAGACTGTGATACGACTGAAGTCAGAAACCTGTCAGCGTTCAGATGTTTAAGATTCAGCAGGAGGCTCAGACACACAGCTGATTTAAAATGATCTGATTTTTACTGTTAGAAACTTCAGAGTCCTGCTCTCCTTCTTCTCTTCTTGTCCACTGTAATTTACTTTGTCTTCAGTTGGGTTGTATGTCTCTGTCTTACTTTAGATAATCCCCTTTGATGCACAAGCCTAAAAAATACTTTTTAAAAATAAAAAAAACTTTCTGAGGCCTAAAATAAATTGATTTTAAAAACTTGCAGAAGCCTTAAAGGACCAGTGTGTATATTTGGCATGGTTTATTGTCAATCTGAATCTGAATCTGAATCTTCTACCCATTAATATGTTTATACAAGTGTATATATATATATATATATATATATATATGTATGTATGTATGTAGCAAGGGCCTTGCTTTAGAGAGGTCGCCATCTTGCGCCGCCATGTATGTACGGCAGACCGAGCGGACAATCCAGCCAGCCAGAGAACGTGTTTCACGTGTATAAATGAACCAACGAAGACAGCGGAAGGAAGGAAGAAGGAGGAGGAAACAGCAGAGAGTGTTAGTAGTTCGTCGATAGAGAGTAGTGAAAAGTTTTGTTAGTTATAAAGTTTGCGAATGGACCACACTTACCACGCAACAGGAGAGAATGAACCCGAACCGTCATCTGCGAGGAAGAGAAGACACAACTTCACTCCTTGTGATGCACTCTCTGTGGCGCTTTTCCTCTTGATGATATGTCTCCCCAACGATGGCAGCAGTAGCACCGAATCCCATTCTGTGCATTCAGCCTCTCTTCTCGCCCACTCAGCATCAAACACATGGAGTTCCTCATCTGTATGCTCCGGCTCAAACAGGTATGGCTCTGGGTCTGTGTCCGCTACAAGAAACTCTTCAAAATCGCATTCAAAGTTGTCCATTGCAGCTACTATAGTCCGGAGATATTGCTAGGCTAAATAAACAGCTGAGCTCTGTTTACAGGCTACGCTGTCAGTCAGTGTGCGGGCTGGAGATTGGTGGAGCAGAGAGGGGAGGGGGTCCCCACTCGGTATGGTAAACGAGTATGTGTGTATGAAGTGTGTGTGTTACACTAGAAGAGTCAGAGTTTGGGACGGAGTCTTTTACCCCCTGGAGTGTTACCGGAGTTTCTGGAGCGCTCAAATAAACGGGCCTTTTTCCCAAACGCTCCTCTGGTCTCCTGCTCGTGAGGGATTCATTACAATATCGTAACATGGTTTAGATTTCTAAATAAACATTCACCTCGTCGCTAGATAGACCTACTCCTGAAAAACTCTTGTCTGCGCAACGCTTTTTGTCCCTACGAGGCCACCGTCATTTACCCGACGGGAGGGGTGAGTGAGTGAGCCCTGCAATCTAGAATTTGACCACTGATGTCACTGTTTTCAACCCGTTTTACACACTGGCCCTTTAAAAAGTAAAAATGAAAACCTGTAATGGCCTTAAATGTGCACAAAATAAATCAATAAATAATAAAAACAAGGGTAACTTTTAAGAGCCAAATAATTTAAATTACTGCAAATTTAAAAAATAAAGAACTTGCACAAGCTTAAAAACAAAGCAAAAAGGAACTACCAAGGCAGCTTAATTTGGTTTTCTGCTTTCATTTATCCTCCACATACGGATATCTATACAAATCCAATAAGATGCAAACGAAATACACAAAATATATTTGACCTGAATGAATCCAATAATAAAACTCAAACACCAGGAAAAGAAAACGTAGGTCAAACTGAGGCTAAAAGGCTGAGTAATTATTTATTTGGCACATTTAATACACACAGAGGCATTTCACAGTGTTTACATGAAAACAGATAAAATAAAAATACTAAAAAAGTATAAAATGCATGAAGTAGAAAAAGACCAATAAATTCCCCTGAGAGTCAGAGTGTGTCAGAGTCAGAGTGTGTGTCAGAGTCAGAGTTCAGTCATTAGCAGGGATTTAAAGCAGACGTGAACATGAAGGTCTTCTGTCTGTTTTTTAACAGTAGCATGAGTTTAGGAGCAGCTACAATCTTCTGGAAGTTTCCTCCAGCAGTGGAGCATCAGGAGTGAACGCAGCTTCACCCTGTTTGGTGTGAACACTGAGCAGATGAGCTGCTGCTGATCTGAGAGGTCTGAAGGTTCATGCTGTGGATGCAAGTCAGACATGATTTGGCTCTACACCATGACGGGATTTATAGACAAGCAGTGAGATTTTAAAGTAAATTATTTGAGATATCTGAGACGTGGTGTAAAATGTTCATCTTTCTTGGTCTGTGTTTGAACTCTATCTGCAGCAATGAGCTGTAGCTGCTCAGCTGCCTGTATGTGAAGAGCCGAGAGAAGAGCTGAGACAAGAGCCGAGAGAAGAGCTGAGACAAGAGCCGAGGGAAGAGCCGAGAGAAGAGCCGAGAGAAGAGCCGAGAGAAGAGCCGAGGGAAGAGCCGAGGGAAGAGCCGAGGGAAGAGCCGAGAGAAGAGCCGAGGGAAGAGCCGAGAGAAGAGCCGAGAGAAGAGCCGAGGGAAGAGCCGAGAGAAGAGCCGAGAGAAGAGCCGAGGGAAGAGCCGAGAGAAGAGCTGAGACAAGAGCCGAGAGAAGAGCCAAGAGAAGAGCTGAGACAAGAGCCGAGACAAGAGCCGAGGGAAGAGCCGAGAGAAGAGCCGAGAGAAGAGCCGAGAGAAGACTGTGACAGCAGGTGAGGCAAGTTTATTTCATTTCAGGAACAAGACAACTCAAAGTTCTCTATAAAACAGCAAAAGCATTGAAACAAGGTGCAAAACATTTCACAAAAGGACACTTAACAATTCATTAAAGAGCTGGAAAAGAGAAAATTAAAAAGAAAAGACTAAGACAGGTATAAAACCCAAGAATCAAAGTTCCAGTGGAGTGAGAGAAATTAATATTTGATTTAATAAAAGGCAGCAAACAGAGAAGAAGACCTGAATTAAAGGAATCAAATACAAAGTGATCAAACACTTATTATGGTATGTAAGAGAGTTCAAACTTAATATTAACATTTAGGGAACTTTGTGGTCTGCAGTGAACTTAAACCTCAGTACAGCTCCATGTGTTTAGTTTACATCCTGGAACATCTGCATCATCAACAGTCCTGTTAGTTAGTAGCCGTAGTAGCCATTAGTAAACATCGTGGTTCAGAGGGAGCTGAGCAAGAAGGCAAAGCTTTTGATTTCCTGGTCCATCTGCGTCCCAACCCTCACCTATGGTCATGAGCTCTGGGTAGTGGCTGCAAGAATGAGGTCACAGATACAAGCGTCTGAAATGAGTTTCCTCTGTAGGGTGTCTGGGCTCAGCCTTAGAGATAGGGGGAGGAGTCAGACATCTGGAGGGAGCTCGGAGTAGAGCCGCTGCTCCTTCATGTTGAGGTGGTTCAACATCTGATCAGGATCCTCCTGGTCCAGCTGGTAGGAGGGCCTGGGGCAGACCCAGAACACACTGGAGGGATTATAGATCTCACCTGGTCTGGGAACGCCTCGGGGTCCTCCAGGAGGAGCTGGAGAGTGTTGCTGAGGAGAGGGACGTCTGAAACTTTGCTAAGGCTGCTGCTCTTGCAACCCGGCCTCGGATAAGCAGTTGAAAATGGATGGGTAGCTCTTAGTTTGTAAAAAGCCATCAACCAGTTTCCCTCAGTCTCTCCACAGGAGTCCCACAAGGATCTATCCTGGGCCTTCTGCCATTCACATACCATTCTTTAGTTTACATCCAAATATATGCAGATGACGCTTTCATTTATGTACGTAATAATAAACTCTATGGGTCATTGGGTCATGTGACAGCTCGGTCAACAGATCAAACTGCATTCTCCTGCTCTGCACCGTGAGCATGACACAATCCTCAAAAAGATCTAAAACTAGAAACATATCTACAAATGAATTTAAGGGCATCAAAGAAAATGGCGACAGAGACATGTTCTTGATTTTCTCGAGAGGCTGCTGTGTTTGTGGATTTTTGTATAATGTGTTGTATTTGTTGCATTCTAATGTGTTCTGATTGGCTGCTGCCTCAGGTCTCTCTTTCAGTGAGGCTGTCTCTGACCAGCTGCACAAAAATAAAAAAACAGATGTGAAGAAAAGTTTGGTCTCAGATTTCTGTGCATTAATCCTGATCAAAATAAATAAAGTTTTTCCTGTGTTGCATCAGAGTTTCAGCTCTGAAGCTTTTAAACTCTGCGTCTCTGAACAAACTCTGCCTGATGGACGTGGCCGTGTGAAGCCTGCGAAGTCTCAGAGATGAACGGAGTGACGCACAGCCAACGAGTCGTCACGGCGTCAAGTTGATTGCTGCTGACAGAAACACTCGTTATCTTTAATCAGCTCACTCTCTGCAAGACGATGGAGCTGTAACGAGAGGCTGAACTGACCCTGAATCAGTCATTATCTTCATCCTTCTGTCAGGATCATCATCATCAGCTGCAGCAGATAATAACACAAACCTCCACCCGACACTCCCTCTGCTCCTCCTCCCTGCTGATGGAGGAGCTCGCAGCTTGGTTTGTTATCAGAAACTCAAACACATCATGGTTTCATTAGCTGCTGCTCATCTTCCTCAGCATCCACTGACTCCGTGTGTCTGTCAGGTCTCACACTAGATTTGGGATTCGGAGAGATGATGCGTCTCTGAGCTGTGGGCTGATTCATCCAAAGATACTGTTCAGTTCTCAGCTGATGATTCTGTTAGTGGAGACCCGCTGAGGCTGCTCCATCTCTGGACAGCTCCTCTGATCCAAACACCACCCGCCAATCACTGACCAACTACACACACATACACTGTGTGCTCCAATCCCTCATACAACTATACTGTACGGTACGCCAGGAAAAGACTTCCAGCAGGTTTTAAGACACCAAACCTGAATGTGTCTAGTGACCCATGGCTGTTTCCCCCTGGGGATAGTGCCATGTAAAGGGACTGGTCTTTCCTACGTCACATCGACTGAGCTGCAAACTGTCAACAGCTTGACAGAAGCCATCGAAGAAGCAGTCAAACAGTAATATCAGGAATATTAAAGGTTTAGGTGAACAAAATAATCCTAAATATCACCAACAACAGAAGGACACAACTATGAAATAACACTTACAGAGATATTAATTGACTGACTGTAGTTTTACTTCCATGAATGTAACATGTCAGAATTCACACACGTGTCGCAGAGTAACAACAGCAGAGCTCTGCAGGTTGATCTCAGTCTGGCAAACGTAGCAAATGGTAATTTGTCTGATCAAGGTAACGGTGTATGAGCAAGAGGGTCAGAGTTGAGGGTGCAGTGTTTTGAAGAGGGTTAGAAGTGTGTACTGACTGTGTGTATACTGTACGCAACAGCACATCCTTTATAAGTGCAGCTGCAGTGCCTACTAACACTGGCCATTCTTAGTGCCTTTTTCAGGCTTGTTTTGCTTATATTCTTGAAGCAGCAGTACGACAACAACCTTGTTCTGCTAATGCTTCGTCTGTTGAGGAGGAGAAGGGAGGTAGAAGGTCGAAGAAGGGAGACAGAAGACCGTGCTGTGGAGAATGGAAACCGGTGAGTGCAACGAGTCCGACTGCTCTATCTCAGCCCGTTGCTATGCACGCTATATACGTCATGGCGCCAGAAGGGCAAGGAAACGAGCATGTGCAGAAAGACTGGAATGAACTTAAAGAGGAATGAGTGTATACAAGTGAGAGAAATTCTTTCATTCGGAATTAGAAACAGAATATTCCAGCCCCTTACATCGGATTGAATTTTCAGTCACATTGGCCATTTTCATTCTGAATTAGGTGTTTACAAGATCAGTTTTAATAGGAATGAACTTTCATTGTGAATGAAAAGGGAGTTAAACTGTCCATGTAAACGCACTCAGTAAAAAGAAAAGGTACGTGATGGAGAACGTACCAGTGTTTCACCCTTCAGACATAACAAAGACACAGGTCTAATTCAGCATGTAAGTTATTTAGAATAACTCAGAATGATGTCAGCAGTCAGTGCTGATGCTCTAAAGCTACATGTGGCATTAAAGGACAAACTTAACACACTTAAACCAAATGGAACCAGGCTTATAAAAACACCTGAACAGGTGGAACCAACCTCTCAGTGAGGTGGGAGGAGTCAGTCAGAGAAGCAGAGACAGGACAAAACTTCTTGATGTCAACCTTTATTTTTTGTATTCTTAAAACTTTTCCAGCAGTCGCCAGAAGAACATGTTGGCATCATATGTGTCTGCAAACCATGAACACGTTACATCTGTACGTTTTACACGAATCATGTCAGTGACGCAGTGTCTGAGCTGACTGTGTCATCAGCAGGGGGAGGATGGTGAGACACCTGGAGAGACGCCTGCAGAGCTGCAGACACTGTTCAACACCAGCACGCTGGTTTACACTGAGTCACTGCTGAGCCTCCAGAGAATTCAGTGATTCGAGCCACGCGTTGCTTTTTATCCAGCAAGTTTTAAACACCAAACTTGGGTGATTTTTTTAGTTTTAGTTGTTGCTGGTTTTTCAGTGCGTTTCAAGGCACCAAACGTCTCTCCTCTGGAGGACAGTGGCATGAATAGAGACTGGGTTTTACTGTGATGTCACTGCATGTCCTGCGGGGACTGTGACCATGCTGAACCATAACCAGGTGGTTGTTGTGTCTAAACACAACCACGTTAACCACAGCGTTGTTGAAATGTAAAGTTAATGTTTTATTTGTTGCTCCTAATGATCTGTTCTCAACAAGATGAATATGTTTCAATAAAGTGCAAATGTAAATCTTGTGAATGAAATAAAAACAGCCCTCTGCAGCCAATTAGAGAGCAGGGCGGCAGTCACACACGCGGACAGGAAGTGGGACGTTTGTGTGTGTGTGTGTGTGTGTGTCTCAGAGTAGTGACGAGCTCCTGATTAATGGGCTTTGTTTATTAGCTCTAACACAGTGAAGGATGCTGGGACGCCGCTGACAGGCTGCGGCTGTTTGTCCCTCTCATGATGACGAATAAAGATGTGACAGACTGAAGTGTACGACCTGATGAATGAGTGATGTAACACAGACGGCTGCAGCAGCTGAGTTACGGCACGCACACCGTCGGAGCTGTAATGAATCAGCTGTGACTGATACGAGCAGCAGGAGGCCCGAGGAGAGTCGCTGTGTGTCGCAGTGCTGCAGTGCTGCTGTAGGGAGGAGACAACAGGCTGCTCCTCATCACCTACAGGACAGACAGACACTGAGAGACAGACAGACAGACAGACAGGTGAGGAGTGACTGTGCAGCAGCCTGTCACTGCAGCTGATTAATGTCTCGACCTTTGCAGCAGCAGCAGCGCACTTCTCCACCATATTTATGATCATTACTTCCTGTCTCCTGGAGCCACGTCCCTCCTTCAACAGGAGACACGGCGAGGGACGAAATACGAGCCGAGAGGAGAGACACCGAGCGTCACCGTGCTACTGACGGGGAGGACACAAAGTTTCAGCACCAACAAAGGCTGCTGCCCTCTGATTGGCTGCCTCCTCACATCAAACATGTCCGAACTGTTTAGCCACGTCTCCAAATATTAGACTGCAGGTAACCATGGCAACAGCACTGACGTTTCATATTGCTTTACCATTTAATTTACTCAAACACCCCTGGAACCTTTTCAAGCCTCCTCAAGGACCCCTGAGGGGCCATTAAAGACTTCTTTATCCTCCTCAAGGACCTCTGAAACATCCTCAGTGACCTACAGAGCCTCAGTTAGAGCTGAGGAGCCTCTTCAAGGATCAATAAAACATCCTCAAGGCCCTTTATGGTCCCTTAAAAGACCTGTAAAAGCTCATTAAAGACCACTTCAGGACCTTTAAATCCAACATGAGACCTTGTGGAGCCTCTTCAGGACCAGGACCTCTTCAAGGACCACTGAAATATTCTCAGTGACCTACGAAACCTCACTGAGAGCTTAAAAAACATCCTCAAGGATCACTAAAACCTCCTCAAGGTCCTCTACAGCCTCCTCAAAGACCTGTAAAGGGTAATTAAAGGCCTCTGCAAGGACCTTTAGATCCACCATGAGACCTTCTTGAACCTCTTCAGGGGGGAGACCTTCTCAAGGACCTCTGAATTGTCATTAAAGACTTCTTCATCCTCTTCAAGGATTACTAAAACCATCTCAAGGTCCTCTACAGCCCCTTCAGAGACCTGTAAAAGACAACTAAAGACCTTTTCGGGGACCTTTTGATCCACCATGGGACCCTCTGCAACCTCTTCAGGACTAGGACCTCCTCAAGGACCTCTACAGACTCCTCAAGGACCTCTAAAACATCCACAATGACATACAGAACCTCCATGAGAGCTGAAGACCCTCTTCAAGGATCACTAAATCCTTCTGAAGGTCTTGTACAACCTCCTCAAAGACTTGTAAACAACATTTAAAGACTTCACCATGAGACCCTCTGGAACCTCTCAGGTACCTCACCCTCCTCAAGGACCTGTACAGCCTCTTCAAGGACCTCTCCAGGAGGATGTAAGCACAGCTGGTGTCTGTTACAGTTGTACTGGTGTTCAGTTGAGCTGGAGGACGTTTCCTGGTTTCCAGGATATGAAGACAGGTTGTGAGGGTTCAGTTTGGGACGTGGTGTCATTACCATGAGAGCTGCGTCTGCTCCATCGATTACAGCTGATTCGTGTTCCAGGCTGTTTCCTTCCTCCTCAAACTCACATCTATCTCACATCTGCTAACTGCACATGCAGATATTTGTAAATGGAAGAAAGTAATTAAGTCGTTTTCCAGCTGCAGATTTAAAAACTCAGCAGGCTCAAACTTTTTATGTGACGACAGCTCTTGTTTCCTCTTCGGTCTGAATGCTCTCACTGTAGAGTCACTCAGGACGAGACGTCTGTTCAATGGACGGAAGATGATGTAAAACACGTCTTCACTGAGAAGTGAGCTGGAGGTTGATCCTGTAGTGTCACACACCTCGTAGTGTTTCCTCAGTAGTTAGAAACTTCCAGTATCCAGCACCGAGCAGAGCAGAGCGGTGATTAAACAGTGATGTATGTGAGTGAGATGGACAGTCTAACAGTGTAAGTGAGTGGGAGAGGCATTAGAAGAGTCCCAGCACTCTTTCTTAATTAGGTCAGTCTCTTTTAATTACCTCTCAGTCCGCACAGCTATTAAACCTCTCTGCCTCTCTCCCATCATGCATTGGTGCCGTCCTGCCTCTATTGTCCTGCAGAGTGTGGTCAGCTCTCTTTTAATGTCTCCATTTCACTTTTACTGCCACATTAAAGGCTTCAAGGTGAGAGGTGAGGACGGAGGGCAGAGCTCAGGTTCACTCTGCACACTCACATTTGACTCTGAGACGAGATGATGTCAGACTGAGTGACACGCATGAGTTTACAGTTACTGAGAGCAGAGCAGTGTTTTTATAAAGTTTCATCTTTCAGGAGATCTGTATTAAAATGTGATCATGTTCAAAATTAAAAGAGAAATATTTGACACGTGCACAACACAGAGAAGCAGTCGCCATTACGCCCAGTCTGCAGAGGAAAATGTGTGCACTGTACATCTGTGGAAACTACTAAGCATTTATTTTACTTTACACCACTGGCTGTCTTATACTGAGTCACTGCTGAATTTCCACGGAATTTTCAAGCACCAAGCGTGGGTGTGTTTGAGCGACCCATCAGTGTGTTTCCCCCTGGAGATAGTGCCATGAAAGGGACTGGTTTCTACTGAGATACTAGGCCATACCCATGAGTACAGCATACCATACCATGACTTAGTCATACCAAACATTAGAAACAACACCAACATTGGTCCACAGGGGGAGCCACAGCGATCGGTCGCATTTTAGCCATTTTGAAGCATTTTTCTGTTGTTATAGCGCCACCCAGTTGCCAATTAGAGTTAAATTTCTCCAGTCACCTTGAGGCGTCCTGTTCTACATATCTACCAAGTTTAGTAAAAATCCATATGGCGGTTAGGCCTAGATAAGAAATGAGCTCTCTAGCGCCCCCATTTTGTTTGATGGGCTCAATAATGGAGGGGTCCCCTCAGATTATGTGTGGTCATATGCCTACAAAGTTGCATGGTGATGGGTGAAACCCTTGAGATGTTCTACACCTTTATGTGATGAGCCACGCCCTCCGCAATATTCATTGCCTTATAGAAGCTCAGTTTTAGGAAGTTTTCCAACTTTTGCCAAGAGGGAACTTTAGATATTGCTCCCTAGATTATGTTCACCCAGTTTCATGCAGATCGCTCAAACTTCCTAGGAAGAGATCCATTTGAAGTGTTTTTCAAACAATTCAAAATGGTGGAAAATCTATATAAGCGGAAGTTATGGGTTCTTGAGGCAAATGTGTTCCTCATGAGGAGAGGCATCTCTGTGCAAAGTTTCATGTCTCTACGACATACGGGGCATGAGATATGCCCATTCAAAGTTTGACATTTCAGTGGGTTGCTATAGCGCCCCCCTTTGGCCAATTGATGTAATATTGCTTCATTGGCATCCTCCCATGACCCTCTACCACTGTGCCAAATTTCACCGTGGAACAGACACACACACACACAGTTTTCCTCATATAGTTCCAACACGGTTCTAATTTAGACATCAGTGTGTTTCCAGCAGCTTTTCAGTCACTAAATGTCTGTTTGTTTTTAGGGAGCCATCTCTTCTTTTTCCAGCAGGAAGAGAATCACGAGGAGCAGTTGTTTTTTTTTAACCAAGACACTGCTGCATTTCCACCTGATCTGTTTCTCACCATGACCAAGTGGTTTTTGTGCCTGAACACAACCACACATTAATCAAAGAGTTGTTGAACCGTAAAGAAACACAAAATGTCAGCGTATCCTCCTCATAATAACATAATGTAAAACGTTGAAATGTATTCTGCCAGGCGGGATGTGTTGTTCTCAGGCTTCTGAACATGTTCATTAAACATGCATAAAGAGCATATAGCATGACTTTCTTTAGAAAAAAATCCTCCAGATAAAAATAGGAATCTGAGATTGTCCCTCATAGCCCCATGTTAGCATGTTAGCATGTTAGCATCCTGCACTGAGTGACACAGTGAAGACATTTTGGACGTCTTGCAGAAACAGATTTTGTTGGAAGCTCTGTGATGCATTAATGGAACAAGTCTGCAGCAGGTCTGCAGAGACACAAAACAGAGTCCCACCTGAAACACGTCAGCTGGCTGGGTTGAGTTGATGTCAGTCAACACAGCTGCAGCTGATGATTGTCTCCTTGTTAAGGACAAAGTTGTGTCTCTAAAAGTCAGGAAATTGTGACAAACATCACAAACTAAAGTCCAACAGTTTCCTGACGTATAAAACACACAACAAAAGAGGAGATGTTTGGAATCTGTGCCTGAATCACATTATTGATCATCAAACCAGAGGAAATGAGCTCCAGCATGAGCTCTGAAAGCTCCTCTTTAAACTACAGACTTTTGTCTGTACATCAGTAAACACATGTCCATGACTGTCAGAGGGGCGGTCAATGTGTCTGCCACCAAGTCAGCACAATAAATATAATGGTGTGTGTGTGTGTGTGTCTGCAAAGAACAGATACGTCACATTTGTATGTTATACAGCAGAGTCACTGTAACTTTCAACAACACTGAGGCTGCAGGACGACCACCACCTCACTGAGATTAGCCTTGGCAAGCTGCTGAAACATCAACAAGTCCAAACTGATAGAAAAGATTTCAACACACTGACATGTGTGCAGTTTCACTTTATTGTTGGTTAGATCTGTACACTCTGATGAAGGTCTAATAGACAGAAAGCTCAACAATCATGGTTAACATGTGGTTTTATTGAGGCACAAAAACCACCTGGATTTGGTTCCAACAGGTCATAAGTTTAAAACAGCAGGTTTTGGTGGCTCAAGTCTCACTGAAACACGGCGACACGTCACTGAAAAACCTCCATGTTTGGTAGTTAACAAGACGCTGGAAATTCAGTGACGTCTCTATAAAACACAATATTTTTTCATGGCCCTGTTGCACTGGAAAAACAGCAATGACTCTAAATCATCACTACCTTTGTTGCCTGCTTGTGTGGAACAGTGTCTGCAGGTGTGTCTCCAAGGCATCCCACCATCCACCATGACTGAAATGATTTGTGTGAAACAACTGTAACGTATCTGCAGTTATATATAATATACGATGCCAACATTTCCTCCCGGTGCTGGGCTGCTATCTTTGCCTAGCTGTTTCCTCTTGCTGCCAGTGTTTATGCTAAGCTAAGCTAACGGTCTTGACACACACAGACATGATCAGATTAATCTCTAAATGGAATCTGGGTATCTCCTGGATGCTGCCTTTAATGATCGTCACTGTAAATGATGGTCTCATATTAAAGAGCAGAGCTCAGATCAGTTTGTGAAGCTCGACTGAACCTGAATCCTTCAACATAATTAAGATGAGTTTCACAGAGACGGAAGAAGAAATGGATCCAATTAAAAGTCAGTGATGTAAAATATTACAGCCAGAAACCAAAGTGGGGCACAATTAGACAGAGAAGAGATTAAAGTGACAGGAAATGGATTTGTCTGTTCGAGTCGCAGCTCAGCTGACTCTGCACTTTGATGATTTATACACTCTGTCTGAGAGGACGAGACCGAGTCCTCCTGGTCAGAGACGAGTCCCTGAGACGAGTCCATCACAACACGTGCTGTTGTTGCCCTAAAAAGTAACGTGTAATGTGTGTGTGTTGGCTAAACGTAACCGTGTGTGTGTGTGTGTGTGTGTGTGTGTGTGTTGGCTAAACGTAACCACATGTGTGTGTCGGCTAAACGTATCCACGTGTGTGTGTGTCAGCTAAACGTAACCACGTGTGTGTGTTGGCTAAACGTAACCAGGTGTGTGTGTCGGCTAAACGTAACTACGTGTGTGTGTGTTGGCTAAATGTAACCACGTGTGTGTGTTGGCTAAACATAACCAGGTGTGTGTGTTGGCTAAACATAACCAGGTGTGTGTGTTGGCTAAACATAACCAGGTGTGTGTGTCGGCTAAACGTAACCACGTGTGTGTGTTGACTAAACGTAACCAGGTGTGTGTGTCGGCTAAACGTAACTACGTGTGTGTGTGTTGGCTAAATGTAACCACGTGTGTGTGTGTCAGCTAAACGTAACCACGTGTGTGTGTTGGCTAAATGTAACCACGTGTGTGTGTCGGCTAAACGTAACCACGTGTGTGTGTTGGCTAAATGTAACCACGTGTGTGTGTCGGCTAAACGTAACCACGTGTGTGTGTCGGCTAAACGTAACCACGTGTGTGTGTCGGCTAAACGTATCCACGTGTGTGTGTGTCAGCTAAACGTAACCACGTGTGTGTGTTGGCTAAACATAACCAGGTGTGTGTGTCGGCTAAATGTAACCACGTGTGTGTGTTGGCTAAACGTAACCACGTGTGTGTGTTGGCTAAACGTAACCAGGTGTGTGTGTCGGCTAAACGTAACCACGTGTGTGTGTTGACTAAACGTAACCAGGTGTGTGTGTCGGCTAAACGTAACTACGTGTGTGTGTGTTGGCTAAATGTAACCACGTGTGTGTGTGTCAGCTAAACGTAACCACGTGTGTGTGTCGGCTAAACGTAACCACCTGTGTGTGTGTTGGCTAAATGTAACCACGTGTGTGTGTCAGCTAAACGTAACCACGTGTGTGCGTCTCATCCTGAACATGGGACTGTCACAGAGACGACAAGAAGAGGATTTATATTCAGGTCTTCAGGATCTAGTCCAAGTCCTTCAGTGCATGTGTGTGTGGAGATGTGTTTCAGCGTGCAGAGGACAGACGCGTCGACACAGGTGTGAAGACAACAGGTGACTGTTTCTGTTTCAGGTCAGTGTCTCCTCTCAGAGTCATCACTGTTATTGTCTGTCTGAACCTCAGACTGAAGGTCTGAACTCATCTGTGACCTCTGACCCTCTCCTGTTGTTAAAGAACACACCAACATCTGAAGATGCAGGAGGAGCAGGAGGAGGAGGAGGAGGAGGAGGAGGAGGACATATTGCACCGACGCCTGGGGACTAGAACGTCTTCTGAAAAACAGATAGAAAGAGGCAAAACTGACCTGCAGCGTCACCTCCTGCTCCTCAGCTTCACCTCCTACTCCTCAGCTTCACCTCCTGCTCTGCCATCGCTTTTTTACCAACTGTTTTTCAGCCACCAACTGTGGGTATTTCTAATGACCTGTGGCCTATTGTCCAGCAGGGATTTCGTCTGTAAAAGTGTATTTCAAACCAAAACAATAAAACTTTTCAGCCATCAAACGTCTGTATTTGTTGGGGACACGTCTGTTTCTTAAGCAGGAATAAAACATTAGAACATTTCCAGCTGAGACTGTGGCACCTTAACCTGACTTAGGCTGAAACATGATCTTTTTCTCACCCAAACCGAGTGCTTATCGTACCTCAGCATAACCACACATCAGCTACAGGGTGGTTTAGACTAAACAACCTGCTTCAGAAGAAGAAGAAGAAGAAGAAGAAGAAGAAGAAGAAGAGGAGAGCTGCTTGATAAAAGCAGTAAACAACACTAGAGATGCTAATGTCAGTCATTCTTCAGCCGCTCTTCCTGCAGGACTGACAGGCTCACTGTTATTCCCTCCATCCATCACCTGTCTGACATTACATCATCATCATCCTCTTCTTCTTCTTCTGTCAGCCTGACTTCATCTAGAAATATGGTGAATTAGTGATCCTGGAGGACAGAGGAGGAGGAGGAGGAGGAGGAAGAGGAGGAGGAGAAGAAGCTGAGCTCTTATTGTCTCGTGTATGAACCACTTCCTGCACAAACACTGAAGGAGGGACATGTCCTGACTGATCAGATACAGCAGTGTGAGTCTAAAGGTGCGGACACACCGAACCGTCATCAAAGAACTAGCGGCAACGAAAGCCAACTGTTGCGTCGCCTCACGTCGCCCTGTGTCAGTTGCATTTGAACACACTACACGGACTACATCCGACGGCCAAGTAGCACGTACGTTCTGCGCCTGCGTGAGAGAGAGCGGAGTGAGAGAGTGGTACATCCTGTCAGCCGAGGGGTTTCCTATCTGTGCAGCCGAGCACCGCAGCACCTCCACGGACTATTACATCCAGACGGTCCCGGTGTTTCCTCCGCAGGCTCCACTTCACTCAGCTGCCCGATAAACCCGCTGCTTCTTCCCACTTTAACCTGAATAACAAACCAGGGCTCGGTGCTCCGGTTGGATCCAAACGGAGAGCCGGGGCTAGCTCAGAGACTAGCGGAGGCTAACTGGCTGTGCTTCCCTCCGGTCATGCTGCGGCTAACGCTCCGCTAGCCGCTCCCAGCTAGCTCCGGTTTGTTATTCAGGTTAAAGTGTGAAGAAGCAGCGGGTCTGTGGGGCAGCTGAGTGAAGTGGAGCCTGAGGAGGAAGCACCGGTTAGCCCCGGTTTCACTACAGGCAGATTCACTCGCTACAGGGGCGAGGAAATAAAACCTGAACAGCCAATCAGAGTGATCTCTCTCACTGTTAAGCCACAAGCTGACGGTGCGGGACACACCGCAAAAACTAGGACGACAGTCGCTCACCGACGGCCTGACTTTGGTCAACGGCCGACCGTTGGCTTGGTGTGTCAGGGCCTTAAGCATCACACCCCGATGCTCTACAACCCCTCTAGGGTCTGCTTACATCTACACAGAGTCTCTTCAACATAAAGCTCAGTGTTCAAGTTTCTTTACTGTCATTGTGAAACAAAAGACCACCCACCTCACTGTCTGGCGCTGATGTTTCTTGGTCAGCGTCTGATTTGATGAGGCTGGCTGCAGAGTCACAGAGAGGGAGGAGCTGAAACACTTGATCTATTGTCTCCATCAAACTGAGTATGAAGTAATAAAGTAGTTGGGCTGAAGTGTCACAGCTGTTTACAGAGGACAGTCTGTCTGTCGTCTGTGAGGACACTGATCCTCTCCCACACTCATCAGAGGTTTGCTGAGTTGCTGATGTTTGTTACAACCTGCTGTTTATATCTGAGTTTATCCTCCGTTCTGTCGGCTGCATCCTAAACTGTTCACAGGTCGTGCTAAATGCAAGGTGGGATGTGGGTCTGCCTGCACTCCCTGGCCTGTGAAACGTAGGTTTCGTCTTCAGAAAGAGAGAGAAACCAGCAGCAGAGATGTTCACATGGAGCCAGACTGCAGCTCAATGTGTTAGAATATGACAGAAATAAAATCAGCTGGATTCATGCTGAGTTCACAGTTTGAGCACCAAAGCAACAGTGTGATCGGTTAGCGCTGAGTCGCTGTTCAAGTGTTGCTCAAACACTTATGATCAAAGATATATCGTAACGACCACAAAGCACTTCAACCAAACATCACATAAAGTTTGTGTTTAGTCAAAATCAATCTCTGCTTTGGTTCATTTGAACGTCAGATTTCAGAGCCTCGTTTTGTCCCTGTGTTCGCCTCAATACACAGAGAGCTAGCATAGCATCAGCTAACTAAGTTGAACATCTCAGCACCACAGCTGGAAACAAAAACATGAAAAAAGTCGAGGCAGCTCAACTTTGACCCGGAAGTCCAATAGCATTAAATGTGTAAGAGAAGAAGAAGCCGGTAACAACATGGAGAAATCTACATCCAGAGCCGTGACTTTTTGGACGGACCAAATGTACAGAGCTGTAAAGTTGTCCACCATGGTAGCAGTTAGCTGCTAGCTAACCGTAGCTAACTTGTTTGTCCATTGTTTGGTCTGTGACGTAATAGGTCAACAGGAAAAAGGTCCAATACTAACAAGCTGAAAGGGGGCATATCTCCACCTATCGTAGAGGAGTCGCACATACTTGGCTCAATAAATGGATTCCCCTCCCGTGCTTGTATACTGGGACAAGGACAGTAGGCCAGTTAGATGTCCTCGTCCAGCTGGGACTGGTGTGTGAGTGTTTCTGCTCTGCTCTGCTCTCAGCAGTCACTTCAAATCCTGATATTAAAGAAAATGATCAAATGTTTCATGCAACAGACGTGGACTCCATGCAGAAGTTCAGAGATTCATCAGGTTATAAACAGTTCCAGATTCCCGGAGAACAATCTTTAATAATGGATGAAAGCCTCTGAAAACATTTCAATCTTCAGATTTCAAGGTGAGATGATTATTTTTTAATTATGGAGCAAAGCTTGTAAGTTTGGGTGAACACCTCGAGTGACCTCTGCTCACTGCAGCGTGTTGGGAAAATAACTTTTGAGAGTTTGACCTTCTCTCATGTTTTTTAGGTTCTCTTAAATCAAGTCACTGAGAAAAACAACCTGGACTGTGTTTCAGTTTTCAACGATGTGAATCATCTTCACTCAGGTTTTATCTCTTGGTTATTGTCAGCAGATTTTAATGGAGCTGGACATCATTACATCACTGATTACATCATAATGTGACTCTTTCACAGGTCTTTAAATGAACATGTTGTCTTGGGCACATTGAAGACGAGCATGGTTTTATTAAGTCTCTCTTTCCACTCGCAAAGATTAAAACACAACCTGCAGTTTTCAAACTAAAACAGGGTCGTAGTGTTTTCAGAGGTCCCAAAATGCCACAGCGCAGTAGTGTGGATGCTGAGCATAACTGCAGCAACACATATGAGCATCTGGTGTCCAGGCTGTGGGCCACAGGACCCATCTGGGCTCAGCCCAAATAAATTACATGGAGCCACCACCCTGCGGGCTCGGCCTCGGGGTCAGGTGCATCATGTTGCAGCAGCGGGACCCGTCACCCCCGACAGAGTCCAACGTGACAGCTTTAAGTGTCTGATTTTGTCCAAACCCAACGAGAATCAGTTTATTGTCAAAGACGAGAAAAAGAAAATTAGAACACGTCCATTTGAGAAGTTGGAATTAATTAATTTTTGTTGTTTTTGCTGAAATCAGAACTTCATCAATCCATCAGTTATTGTTATTATCAGAATCTGCTGCTAAATTTTCTGTTGATCAGCTAATCAATGATCTGAGCAGCTGCTGCGGCTCTGTTGTCCTCACAGGGCTCATCTGTTGAACTGTATTTTGAAACTTAAAATGTGCGTGACGGATAACTGTGACTTTGCTGCCTGGTCGTCCTCCAGCAGCAGCAGCAGATTGAGAGGAAGGTCAGAGACAGGAAACAGCTGACGGAGAGGCTAAGAATATATTTACTTCACATTTATCTCACTCTGAGTGGAAATCAACCGACAGCAGGAATCATCCAACTCGTCTGTGACCTCCAGCCGTCACACTGACACTCGCTCTGTCTGCAGTTTAACTTCAGTGAGAGGTCATTGCTTTCCTCTCCATCATCCCCCAACCAGCTCCGTCAGTCAGAGAGGAGGAGGAGGAGGGGGAGGAGGAGGAGGAGGAGGGGGAGCCAAACACAAATCAATACTGTGGCTGCAGGTTTCAATTCATTCCACAACAACACGCATGAATTCTCCCCCATTTCCAGCTCATATTACCTTTCTGCACGCCTGCTCCTGCAAATCCCCCGATATGAGCTCCGAGGGTGGAGGCTGCACCACCTCTCACTCAGGAGGAGACGCAGCGTCGTACATGTTGGTGATAAACTGAGGGATGAAGTGAAAATGATCCAACAACTTACACCTTTGACTCTGCAATAGAAACGTCTGTATTTCTGCTCACTGCGATGTCATTTCCTGGAGTATCTTTGAATTGTTTACATCTATAATATCTGAGCTGAAAGATTAGGGAAATCAATACATTTTTTTTCATCAAATTTTACAAAATAAAAACACAAAACATTTTGATCCAAAAGATTTTTAAAAGTAGAAACATCAACAGAATATTTATTAACACTTCACAGTTAATTTGATCTGTGTTTATTGTTTAGTTTTTAAGATTTGAACATTTTTATGAGCAGAGTGAAGAAGTGTTTTGAGAGATTCCCTCTGGAGACACCGCATGGTTTTGCACCACAATGTATCGTTATGTAGCGCAACGTAACTTAACGTGATGTAATGAAACATAATGCAACACAATACAATGCAATGTAGTGCAGCGCAACTTAACGTAAAGTAATGTCACACAGCACAGAGCAACATGATGGAACTAAACGTAATGTTAATGCAACACGATGCAACACAACGCAACATATCTTAACATAACGTAATGTAACACAGCGCAACTCAGTGTGATGCTACTTAACGTAATGCAACACAATGCACTCCATTGCAACGTAGTGTAGCACAACGCAGGGCAACTTAACATCGTGTAACCTAACATAGTGCAACGTAACGTGATGGAACTAATGTAACTTAATGCAACACAACGCAACACATCGTGAAACATCTCATCGCATCACAGCGCAACATAATGTGATGTTACGTAACGTAATGCAACACAATGCAACGCATCACAACATAACATCACTTTACAAAGCACAATGTAACAACAACGTAATGCAACAAAGCACAACGTGACATAACAACGTGATGCAACATAACGTAACGTAACATAATGCAATGATGTCGTCATGACCAATCTTGGTCATGTCTTGGCTTTAAATGATGACACGATGACGTTAAAGACAGCAGCCGTAACTTTCTGCTGCAAAAAACAGTTTCAGCTGTATTTTTATGGCTCTACTTCAAGATTAATTTAAACAGCGTCAGGGAAACAGCGATCTCCTGCAGCCGTCTGTGGGCCGTCCGTCTTTAAAGCTAATTAAACTCTATAAAAACCATCTGAGATCAGCTGTAAGAGTCGTTGTCACAGAGCTGAAAACTGTCTGTTAAATGATGCATCGCTGCAGATTAAACCGTCCAACAGGAAGTAAACATCTACAACAGGAAATGACTCATTAATGCAGCGGAAATATTCAGCTAAAAAAAGTCTTTCCATATTTTACTGATGATGTACTTTCACTTTCACTCAGGTTTTGAGTGCAAGACTTTTACCTCTCTGTGATGTCACAAACAAACCCAGGTGATGATGTCATGTTTGTTATCGTTACATCATCAGTAAGACACTTACGTTGTCGTCATAAAACCATCAGAGTCTGTGAGAGCAAATAAAACAGCTGCTGGCGGGAAACATTTCTGCTGAATCAAACCAAGCGCTCCTTTCTCCTCACTCAGCACTTTGTGTCTCCACCCGGGCCGCAGGGAGCGCTGGGATATAAAACATGTCGAGAAGACCACTTCCTGTGACTCACCTGCACATGTGATGGAAATATGTTTTAAACGTCTGCTGCATCATTTCAGCCAAACTCAGACTGGTTTACAATGTGGCCGAAAGTATCACGCGCTGGTTTGTGGACTCCTTGAGCATTTTGTGCCGTCACCATCTTGGATGTTTGGAGCCAGAAGTGACCATATTTGGATGAGAGGGTGGAGCTAACCATAACGCCAGCTGCTAGCTTGGTTAGCACGTTACAGCTATGGTTAACTGTGATAATGCTTCTTAAAACCATTAAAACTAACTGTTCCTGGTGGAAAAACATCCGACTCCTCAGAGGATCTTTTATTTGAACCAAACACTGAACATCATATCATTTACATCAGCATGATGTATAAATATAAACAGGAAGTGTAAGTGACATTCAGGAACCTTTTCTTTAGTGTTTGGGCTGAATTTAAAGTCACAGAGACAGAAAACAAACAAACAAAGCTCCTCAAACTTTGTTTCTTCACTGTGACCACTGTCGGTCTGATTTATTTATACCTGAACATGTTTGTTCTCCTCTTCGTCCCTCCGGCTGCTTCATCTGACGACCAGAGTTCACTGAGACACAGAGACAGCAGGGCATTGTGGGAAACCACCTGAACCCTCCTCAGTCCCTACTCAGTTCTTATGGAAGTTTGCGCACCGGGGCGGAACTTTTGTGCGGTGAAAAAGTTTCCGCCCAGACTTTGACCCCCGCGGAATTCACCGGTGGAACTACACAGCTGGGCCAATGAAATTGTTTGTTTACAGTGACATTGTGCAGACCCGGGAGAGTCTGAAATCCAGTCAGGCAGGACAGTATGGGAGAAAGGTTGATCAACCTCGTTTCACAGCACCCCGTCCTTTTTGATAAAAGACGGGATGATTTATGATCAATGAATTAAAGCATAACGTCTGGCAGTCCATTGTCCAGCTTGGTGGCTGCGATGAGAGTGGTAAGCGCTAAAGAAAGTTGATGCTGACGCTTGTTAGACGTTAGCTTGCTAGCTCGCTGCTGCTACTACTACTCGTCCATGTTCACCCACACCTGTTCACGCAGCGCGGACTTTGAACACAACAACGCGAAATTCCGCACCGCGTCCGTACCGCGCTTGTGTGTATGGTTTGAGTGCAGAAAAGCGCTGCGCGAATATTCCGCAAGTCCGTCCCGCATTTCCGCATCGTGGCAGTGAGAACGAACCACACTCGCATGAGTGAACTGCACTGAGCAAAACAAATCTACACCTTAAAAAAAACCCAACTGTCAGCAGCATCTGTCGCGAGGGCACATCGTGTGCTGATCATGTGTATCATTTAAGCGCTATGATTGGCCATTGGCGAGGCATCCACGGCTTCAATAGAGCCGCGCGAAGACGCAGCTGAAACAATTTGATGACTGAAATGACTGATTCTGTGCGCGGAGTACGAGTGTTGAGATCATCTGAAGTAAAAACATTGGCTTTTTTCGTTGGCTGGCTCTTGTAACACAGTTAAATACATTACCATGCTGTTCAAAGTAAAAGAAAGATCCACCAATTACCAGTACATTTTATCTTTTGAAAAGTGCAACGAATGATCCTGCAACGTTTCCTGTATCATGATAAATGTCAAGGTAAGTGTCGCCCCCTTGTGGCACTTCAATTTTCCAGTTTTCCCCTGCCAATACTGGAGGCAGGCCTGTAGGCCTATTTGCTAATACTGGCCGGTATGACCTCACTAGGCAGACTGGGGATGTTTTTTTCAGTATTGAGGAAGAGGACATTGTACATTGGAGGACACAACTTAACCTCTGTCTCTTATTGAGTAGGCCCCTTAGATGTCTTAGAATAGAAGTTTCTCTTGTCAGCACTGCTTCCTTACTGTCTGTAGGTCTGATGCTGACACTGACTATAAATGCACCCTTTAAAGCTGATATTTCAAAAAATGTCTTCACGGGGGAGCATGCCCCCGGACCCCTCTAGGGGGTTCGTATCCTTCTCTCTTTTTTCATCATTTTATGTTTGCATCCCTGCTACAGGAAATATCTAAAAGGCTGGGCTGTTGTTGTCCGACAGTTTCCATGGCAACAGATCGCTCTGTGTTCCTGTTGGTCAAAGTGACAGCTGTGACGGGAGAAGTCGTGGAAGACGAAAAAGAAAATCAAACATGCTAGACTTTCTGTTGGGACGAGTTTTGTGGATTAAAAATTACACTGGACTTCTTGTCAGCACAAGGGTCAGTAAGTGCTGTCTGTATTTTCATTCTAAAGTGGTCATTTCCAAACGCTGAGGACGGCTATGAGCTGAAACACGTCCGTTCGACTGCTGCTGTTCAGTCCACTATATTAAAAAGTATTATACTTATTAGTGAGTGCTGTCGGGTTTTTCTGCTTTGCTGTAATATTTTGGACCGGCAAAAAGGTTTTGCAGCTTTTCAATATTTTTTTGTAATTTTACAACTTTTTAAGAAATCGTCTGCATTTATCTTCAAACATTTTAATTCTCACTTTGACCTCTGTGACATCACAACTGTCTGGATTCTTTGAACACAATGACTCATTAAACTTCTCGTTTGTTCACAACATTTTTCTTCCTGGAGATTTGCAGCTTTTTTCTGGTAATATTTCAACTCTTTTCATTAATTAGAGCTTATTCTAAAAACTTTTCTGAAAACATAAAACACTGTATAAAAGAGATGATGATGATGATGATGATGATGGTAACGTAGTCTCTATGTGTTGAGCTGACTGTAATGTGCAGCGCTGCAGATGTGTCTGATGTGTCGATGTGCTTCTGTCCTGCATCAGTGAACTTGAGTCTGAACTCAGATCTGTGTCTTTATGAAACTTTGCAGCGCCGTGTTTGTCCCGCAGCGTGCCGCCGTACTGTAACTGTTACTGTAGCTTCATGTGAGTCTGTGCAGCACAAAGAGATGCTTGAGGCGCTCCGTACCACGGTCTATCTATAGCAGCATCTTCTGTTCATCAGGCCTGCGGTCTTTCTTCTCTGATGTAAATAATAATGCTCTCTGAACCGTTAGTACACACATTCATCTGAGCTGCAGATCTGATGCCTCTTATCTTTTATTCTCGGCAGCGAGGGGACGGCACGAGGCGCTCTCACACGGCCGTGATTCAGAAATCCTCTTATGTAACGTGTGTGCTCTGATGGAGAGTTTGATGTGTGTCATCAGGAACAAATCAGCCACAAAGCAGCAGAGTCACATTTTAAACAGCTGCTAAACGAGGCCTCTGAGCCGGAGCTGAGGATTCTGCAGTGTGTTCACCTCAACCGCACAATCACACAGTTCCTGGTCAGCAGAAGCAGCACGGTGATTTATAAGGTGTCACAAACACCCTGACAGACACTTTTCATCCTTTAGTTTCTCACGCTGACTCTCTGCGAGGCGTTCAGGTGCCAAAAACACTTTTAAGAAGTGGAGACAAAACGCCCCCCCCCCCCAGGGTCCATTAGTAACTCTACTGGAGCTTTCTGTCACATCGCAGGAGCTTCATCAAAGTCAGTCTCAATTATAAGACAACAGCCATCCACATACTGTGGTCTGTGTCATGTTTGTGTCTTTAGTCTGAGCTGGAACTTTTCCAGCAGCTCCTCCTCCTCCTGCTCCTCCTCCTCCTGCTGCTGCTGCTGCTGCTGCTGCAGGTGATGATGGACGATGCAGCAGCGGCTCAGTAAAGTGTGATCAGGTATTCTGAGCGTCTGACAGCAGAGAGATGTCGGATCAATGGAGGAGTGAAACAGTAAGTCTCTGTGAGCGTCACAGAAACATTCAGGTCATGAGTGCAGACTCTGCGGCTGGTTCCCACCTACAGTTTAACCAAACTCTGAGCGTTGAACACAAATCACAGAGTTCCACATGTTGTTTATTCATTTCACACTTCACTTCTGTTTCCTGTCGCACTGTAATTCTGTTGGACAAAACTAAATCCCTTTTATTTTAATTCCTATAGGCTCTCTGTTTGTCAGGACTGAGACTTTGGACTTGTGTTTACTGAGGCAGCATCCAGACGTTAGGAGACAAAACAGGAAATGGAACAAAATGTGCAGCTTTTATTTGAACAAAATAAATACCATGAAAAAAGAGAAACTGCAGAACCTAATATATCCATCAGTTCCAGCCAGACGACATTATAACCTTCAAATGTGACATCATTTACTGCATCTGAAGTCTTTGTAAAGGGTTACATCCAAACATTTAAAAACACAATTACCTGAACTTTTATTCCATAAATTCATCATCATCCTCACTGTGACCTCGTCACATGGCCACGTTTGGTCATGGACTTTCCACGTCCACATATGACGTCCAAGGTACCCTGGGTGTGTTGGTTGTTGACGTTCTGGGACACCGTGTCAACTTCAGCCTGTTACATGCATTGTCTGTTTTCAAAATACACTTCTGTTTTCACAGGAAATGTACAGTTTGATACAGTCTCTTTCAAAATAAAAGCACTATGTGGGTACAACACCACCAACTGATGTTTGTTTCCTTCAACAACACACACACACGTGGTTACGTTTAGCCAACACACACACACGTGGTTACGTTTAGCCAACACACACACACGTGGTTACGTTTAGCCGACACACACACACACATGGTTACGTTTAGCCAACACACACACGTGGTTACGTTTAGCCAACACACACACGTGGTTACGTTTAGCCAACACACACACGTGGTTACGTTTAGCCGACACACACACGGTTACGTTTAGCCAACACACACACACGTGGTTACGTTTAGCCGACACACACACGTGGTTACGTTTAGCCAACACACACACGGTTACTTTTAGCCGACACACACACACGTGGTTACGTTTAGCCGACACACACACGTGGTTACGTTTAGTTAACACACACGTGGTTACTTTTAGCCGACACACACACGTGGTTACGTTTAGCCGACACACACACACGCGTGGTTACGTTTAGCTGACACACACACACGTGGTTACATTTAGCCAACACACGCACGCGTGGTTACGTTTAGCCAACACACACACACATGGTTACGTTTAGCCGATACACACACATGTGTGGTTACGTTTAGCCAACACACACACGTGTGGTTACGTTTAGCCAACACACACACATGGTTACGTTTAGCCGACACACACACATGGTTACGTTTAGCCGACACACACACATGGTTACGTTTAGCCAACACACACACGCGTGGTTACGTTTAGCCGACACACACACGTGGTTACGTTTAGCCAACACACACACGGTTACGTTTAGCCAACACACACACTTGGTTACGTTTAGCCAACACACACACTTGGTTACGTTTAGCCAACACACACACACGTGGTTACGTTTAGCCAACACACACACACGTGGTTACGTTTAGCCAACACACACACGGTTACGTTTAGCCAACACACACACTTGGTTACGTTTAGCCAACACACACACACGTGGTTACGTTTAGCCAACACACACACACGTGGTTACGTTTAGCCAACACACACACACGTGGTTGGGTTTAGGAAAAAAGAACAGCGTTTGGCTTTACAATCTTACAGGAAGTGAACGCTGCGCTCTCGGGTGAAAGTCAGTGTTTGTTGGATCCATCCATCACCCCTCCCTCCCGCCATTCAGACTTTTGCCGCCTTAACTTTTGTACTCGTCCCGCTGCGTCTCCCCGTGACGCCACGGAGCATCGTTAACCTATAAAGGCAACTGGCAGTGTATCAAGACGCCTTTTAAATCCATATATTAGAATTTTATTCCATATATTCAAACTTTAAGTCTGTGCGTTAGTTCAAGTTTCCTTTAAGCTTTAATATTTAAACTTTCATATATTCAAATATATTCAAGTTACACTCCATATATTAAAAGTTCAAAGCATAGTTTCCTTCCATAAATTCAAACTTTGAATACATAGATTATATGAATGTACAGGCTCCTTTATATTCAAGTTATATTCCATATATTCAAGGTTCAATCCATTAATTCAAACTTTTATTTGATATATTTAGATTTCTTCCCATATATTCAAAGTTTAAACCATAGTTTCCTCCCATAAATTCTTTATATTCAAAATTTCACTTTATATATTGAGGTTTTATTCCATATATTCCAGCTGTCAGTCCATACAGTGCACTGACACGTCACAGTGTATGTAAATATGTACTAATAATGGAGCCATGATGTGTGTGTGTGTGTGTGTGTGTGTGTGTGTGTGGTGAATATATTTCTCCAGGTGTGTGACTGATGTTTGTGTGATCCGGCTGAACTGCAGCACTGAGCTCTAACATGCATCGACCCCCCTGCAGCCTCCTCCTCCCCTCACCTCCTCCTCCTCCTCCTCTGAGTGAATCCTGGAGCAGGACCAGACTCATTTATTACTGCAGGGCTGGCAGGGCAACGACACCCAGAGAGGAATGGTGATTTTGTGAGTCTGTGGTGAGAAAAATGAATAAATCCTGAGAGCTGAGGAGACGTTCAGCTACACACTCTGACTACACACACATTCAGCTACACACTCTGACTACACACAAGTTCAGCTACGCACTCTGACTACACACAAGTTCAGCCGCGCACTCTGACTACACACACGTTCAGCCGCGCACTCTGACTACACACACATTCAGCTACACACTCTGACTACACACAAGTTCAGCCGCGCACTCTGACTACACACACGTTCAGCTACACACTCTGACTACACACAAGTTCAGCCGCGCACTCTGACTACACACACGTTCAGCTACGCACTCTGACTACACACACGTTCAGCTACACACACGTTCAGCTACACGCTCTGACTACACACACGTTCAGCTACACACACGTTCAGCTACACGCTCTGACTACACACACGTTCAGCTACACACACGTTCAGCTACACGCTCTGACTACACACACGTTCAGCCGCGCACTCTGACTACACACACGTTCAGCTACACACTCTGACTACACACACGTTCAGCTACACACACGTTCAGCCGCGCACTCTGACTACACACACGTTCAGCTACACACTCTGACTACACACACGTTCAGCTACACACTCTGACTACACACACGTTCAGCTACACACACGTTCAGCCGCGCACTCTGACTACACACACGTTCAGCTACACACTGCACACACTGCAGGGTCCATGACTTTAACTGCAAACCCTCGTTCCAAAAAACTGTCAGCGGACTTCACGTATATCACACTTCTCTGGTCGTCCAACCCCTCAAAGTGCTTTAACACTATGAGTCACACTCACACACTCACACACGTGTTGTGTTTAGTACTTCTGCCTCAGGGAGGAGCTACATATTCAAATGGTAGTGTGTTTTTGTGGGGTTTTCAAGAAGAAAACATGTCACACCTATGACTTAGGTGAGGGAAGTGTAACCATCACTAGAACCAGACTCATCACATAGGTCAACAAAGGATGACAAGCACACACTGAGGCAAGGTGCAGGGTGATTTATTTTCCCAACATCAAAAGTAGCAAAACAGGGGCCAAATCCTGGATTGCCTGCAATCAACAATAAACCAACACAAAAGGATTAAACACCAGAAAAAGAGAAAATTAACAGTGTAATAATGAATCCAAATAAACTAATAAATAAACAAAGAAAATACATTTTAACCATGGTTTTAAATACAAATAACAAACTTCACCTTCGAGGGAAGCTGTTGAGAGCTCCTCACAGCACCTCTTTAGCAGGACTCAATGAACTGGGGAGGTGGTACGCTGTTGTTATACTCCATAACCCCGCCCACCAGCACAATCCATTTTAATATAACATTATCTGTGTATTTTTTTAACTGTAGTCGAGGTCATCCTCTGTTCACACTTTTAATATTGTTTGTACACAATTCATATGTTTTTAACACAGAGATCCATTTTAACATTAACCATTAATGTCCATTATTGCCTTTTAAAGTTGCTTTGTCACTTGGTTTGGTCCATCTACACACCTCCATAGTGCAGGTGTAACCAGTCAGTGCAATCAGTTCACAATCAGTTCACTATTTAAGCAGTGCAAATCCGGCCCACGGCCCTTTAGAAATCCAGGAAGTAATCCAGGTAATGATGTGGCTGTTGTGTGGAGTAATGACTGTTAAACAAAGGTGATATTTCAAGCTAGGTGTTAAATACTGTTGAGTTTGGTAACCCTGAGTGTGCACCCTCAGGGACACCACACAAACACAAGTTGTTTGAATATCCTTTGTTTGATGTTTAATGTGTCAGAGCTGCAGGGGCCATGTTGGAGCACATGGTCACAAAACATGCCTTTCAAATTTTGCCAATTGTCCAAATTTTGTCATTTTTTTGGTGATAAATTTTAAGCAATTATTTGCATGTCAAATGTCGCTTTTTTTCCCTAAATTTTGCCAGTTTTTCAAATATTGGTGATAAATATAGGTAGAAATCTTGCAGGTTCGGAAAGTATGTATTCTTTAAAAATGGACAAAATTGCGTCATTTATCGTCGTTAGAAACTGTAAAAACAGAAACTGTCCTTAGAATTTCAAATTCCCTTCATCTTCTGATACATCATGTGGGGCTACCACTTTGGTCAGATAAAAAAACCATAATCAAATCTGACCTTAAAAAATGATATTTCATTAATCAGTCAAACCCCTTAATTTTGTGTGTGTCCAAAAATAAACTGTTTGCACAACAAGAGTGAAAAAAACTGAGTCACGATTTTATTTTCAACTTTTAACTTTCAAGATCAGAGTTTTAAAAATCTAATGACTCATCTATGGCAGAGGGAGGGTCGTGGATTTGCCTGCAGTCACTCAGAGAGGATAAAGAACAGTCCCTAACCTTCACCATCACAACTAAAGGCCACCATGACCCCTGACCTCTGACCCCTGACCTCTGACCCACCCTGGACCTGACTGTGACCTGACTGTGACCTGACTGTGAATGAGTCTTCACAGAGACAGGCCTGTGAAGAAGTGAGGACCGGCCAAAACGTCCTCACTCTGTGCCAAAATATTTATTTGCTTTGTCCTCACTATGTATCATATACAAGTACACACACACACACACACTCCGACATCAATCGTGTGGAGAACGAGTGCTGCTGTTTACGATCTCCTTCTGCCGGCGGCCATGATGGATTTAGTGCTGATGGGAGAGGAAAGGCTCCAAAATTCATCAGTCAGACTCTCTCACACGCACACACACGCACACACACACACACACACACACACACACTGACCCAGTTAACCTGATCCAAACTGTAAACTGTAGAAATAAATCTCTTTCTCTTTCCTGCAGTTTCTCCTCCAACAAACCAGCTGTACTGGAAATGGATCCAAAACTGGACCCAAACTGGTTCCAGGCTGACAAACCAGTCTGAGCCAGCAGCACCATGACATCACACCGTCATGACATCACACATCACCTGTGGTGTCATAACGTTTCAGCTTTTAGGCTTCACGTTAATGAATGTGAAGCAGCTGAGTCGTTGCTGAAGACAGAGACAGACTGGCGAGGTTTTTACTGTGACTGACGTCTGAGTTCACCTGGTTTACCTTTAGACAGAGAGGAAGAAGAACGTGTGTGTGTGTGTGTGTGTGTGTGTGTGTGTGTGTGTGTGTGTGAGAGAGAGAGACTGTGATCTGCAGCAGGTGATTTATCAGAGGACGATTGTGACGGTCGGTCAACCAGCTGCTTCATTTCTACATCAACACATCAGCTGATTTATACAGAGACACATCATCTCGGTCAACACCTGTTACCTCTGATAATAAACCTCCATTAATCCGCAGAACTGCAGTGACATCACTCAGCACACTTTGGAAAGACAGACTACTGTACGAACATCTGTTTTTATCTTAAAAACCGAGACATTCTTCGTCTTTCTCTGGTTCAGCCCGGTTCTCGTTTTGAACTCATGACATGTCACTGCTCTGTCAGAGATCTGGACGTCACACACACACACACACACACACACACACACACACACACACACACGTGAGCGCGGTGCCCAGAGAGGCAGTCAGAGCTACAGGCTACAATGAGGCTAAAAACAGAGTTCAAATGAGGTTTTTCCAAACAACTTTTTATGTCGGGGCTTCAGGACACTTGGATCACTACGGACGAGCAGTATGGAGATATTTTGTGGTTTCAATGATGTGTTTTTGGACGTTTGAATCTGGGGCGCCGTCAGCCTCCATTAGGTGGAGTTGTGTTGCTACCTCCTCTCCCCTTGGATCTCTGCAAGTGATGTGAGGACTCTAAAACTTCACCTGAGCCTCCCTCGGCATATGGGTGAGTAGATAATGGCTGAATTTACATTTTTGGCTGCACTATCCCTTTAATTTTGAAAAAGACTGCATGTAATGAGCTGAGATGGTTCACTTCCTGTCAAAGCTGACGATCATTTCAGTTTAGTTAACAGAGAGGAGGAGGAGTCACTGATGAGGAGGATGTTTCACGTCCCTCCTTTTTAAAAATCAGAGCTTCATTCTGTGAATGTTTTCATGTCACATTCATCAGGAACAGCTCCTTAGATTTACATTGAGATCTGATCTGCAGGGCGTACTGATGACTGAGGGATGACTCGTTAATTCATTTTCATATCCTGTTTGAATTAAATCCCTCCTGTGCTGCTGTACAGCTGCTGCAGGACACAAGAAGAAGAAGTGTGTTGCTCTCACCTGAACACTGTCACTCATCTCACCATCACCTGAGGCCACAGAACAAACAGATGGTGAAATCTGTCAGGAGTAAAAACATGTCAAGTCAGATACACGAGGAGGAGGAGGAGGAGGAGAAGGAGGAGGAGGAGCAGCCTGAGGGTTTTCTGACTCTATTAAAATGGCAGGAGAAAGTTTCTCCTCTAAAGTGAAAGACAGGAAGTTGGTGACAATGACCTCGCTCAGACTGAAGCTCCGCCTCCTCCTCTCTTCAGCAGCTGGAAATATTCTCATGACTTTGATTCTGTCGGAATTACACCAGGAAATACACCCCACCAAGGTGAGCCCTCCTCGGCCGCAGAGGTCAGCTGTAGCTCTGCACTGGCTGAACAAGCCACACTGGATCTTACTGGTGGACAGCTGCAGACACAGAGCGGTGATGAAGCTGGTGGTTGGATATGTGCTGGATGAAATGTTGCTCCATGAGCGACTCGCCGTCTGTCAGACAGATCTCTGGAGAAACACTGCTCACAGGTAACTGCAGACCAACAGGTAAACAGAAGCTGTCTGTCCTCAGCTGCACTCAGAGACACGTCTGAAGTTTAGAGAGATACAGTGCTGTAGGCAGGGAGCAATGAGTCAAGTACTTTGATTACATTTTGATGCTTGACTTCTTTTCTGAATTTTTTTTTTCATGATGATGATGATGATGATGATGAAGCTGTTGACAGTAAGCATGTTGATAGATTATTAACGTCTGCAGGAATCAGTGGAGCTAACGTCAGAATCACATCGTTAACTTCACAGTGAAAACAGCAGACTGAATAATAATCAGTCACATCTGGAAATATGTTTTTATTTTAATATCAATAAACCACAGAGAGAACACAATTGATTAAATCAATAATCACACCAAACATCATCTGGATCAATCCACTGATTCTTCCTGTGTCTGTTAAATAAACAACTTAAAAACATCTTAATGAACAAATGAAGCAGATTTTAACCTCTCTAACCCCTCCTCCTCTGTTAAATGGTATCTCCCAGGCGCACTACGTCATCAAACCATGTGATGTTTGGTATTGCCGGATTCAGGAAGCTCTCGACTTTTCAAAAATAACATCGTTTTTCTTTTATTTATTATGTATTTCACACCAGAGCAGCCTAAACACACACAGTCCAACATCACGATGAGTGGTGACAAGTCATGTCATGCCGTTTTTCAACGGGAAAAGTTAAAGGATTACTCGTGATCTTATGTGGAGCTGTTAGCGGGCACGTAGCTGTTTTATAAAAGGTAAGAGTCTCACTCCTACCACTATTTTTGGCTGAGATATACCGTCTAGAAAGTGGGATCATAACTTTGACGTTTCATATGGCTTTATTTGGTGATATTTTATGGTGTTTCTGTGTCATAAACAACATCAGCTATCATAATCACACCTGATTTCAATAAGGTACAATGTCTGAAGCTGGCTGAGTGTTGTTTGATCACTGATAGTACTGTTTTGAAGCAGAGTGACCCACTTGTCATTTGGAGCTCCGCCTGGATCTTTTCATGGTAAAAACACTGTAGAATGGTCATACTTTGAGCAGTCTTCTTCACATTTGAAACAAGTGTTCATTGATAGTGTGCCTACAGCCCCACAGTGTCATTTACCTGCTCAGATGAAGCCACAGACAGTTATTCATCCTGAAACACATTTTTTATTTTATTTTAGGCAAAATCTTCAACTTGTTACTGACTTCAGAGGCCCATTACTCTGTCTCTGTATCACCTAGAGTGTTTCTGACACTTTCACAAGAAACTTCAGGGAGTTTTCTTTCTGGCAAGACCTCATGCATGCATGTAGTCAGAGCGGTTCAGAAGCTACAGGCATTTTAATTTGGGTATGTCATTTTAGGCGTTTTTGCTGCAAAATGGGGGTGGAGTGCAAGAGGTTTTAAAAGACTCACAGACCTCCTCTGATTCACTAATGTGTCGTTTGATAACTAATGAATCAGTGTTAATTATCACGACACCATCATGTGATGAAACTCACACACGTTGGATCAGTCTGTGATCTCAATGTTTGACTTTGATTGTCAGTGTGATTTTGAATCAGTGTGTTGATGACCTTAGTTCCCACTGACCATTGTTACGTCACTTTGTTCCCAAATAAGTAAACGGTGTGCATCTGTGAATATTTTACACCATGTCCACACGGAGACCAGATTAGGTGTATCCGCAGAGGGTTTTTTTTTGTATAAACCTTTCGACCAACCAGGTCCCAGAGTGAAAAAATCTGAAGACGCCACCTTCGCGTTTCAGTATTTACAGCACAGTACGCCTCTTTTCTGAAGCGATGACGCCATAACCCCACCTCTCCCTGAACCCGCATGCGCTAGGCAACACTCTCCTGCAGTTTTTCCTGCAGAAAACTTTTAAAAAACGAAATGGGTTCCGTCTTCGTGTGGATATGGCCTGACACTGTCATCTTTCCTCCATCAACATCTGATGTGGGATCTAAGTGTTCCCTTCTGAGCAGTGTATTATATATCTGATATTTGTCTCCTTTAAATCCCATGAACACAACTGACTCCATGTTTATCCTGCAACACGTTTCAGACTCTAACGGCTGTTATTGATAATAAACATGATGAAACATTTAGTCTGTCACTGCACAAAGAAGCTTCAGTTTTTTTTAAATGTCTCCAGACTCACTCTTTAATCTCTCTGCAGTTCACTCTCACGTCACACAATCTGCCCTTCATCAAAAACTCGCTCACACACACACAAACATTGTCATTCATCCAGAAACTTTTATTGACTCAGTGAAAGACACACGGTGAGATTAAAGCCAACGCTTCGACTCTGAGGACAGCGTTGTTACAGAGATCCAGAGGAGACGGACGTTTATAACATCACGAGACGATGCAGAGGATCTGTTTATAATCACACATACACACACACTCACACTCACACTCACACACACACACACACACACAGAGGATTACAGCTGCAGGATTTTTACTTCTTGTGTCTTTAAACTGAGGAAAAGGGCAGTTTGACAAACAGCTGGACCTAAACAGCTGTGCGCACACACACACACACACACACACACACACACACACACACACACCTGTGGTTTGTAGAAACTTAGAACGCAAACGTTCAGTGTCTGAAATAAACTTTTTGACTCACTGGCTATGAGGGTTAGCTACTAGATGAACACATGAAATAATACATTTCCTTTTTGTGTCAGGTGTTTGTTTTAGAGCACATTTTATTGAGACAGTAACACAAACTGAAGGTAGAGGTGATGAAAATGTCAAACTGGAGAGACAACAAGACTCTGTCAGTGAGGGACCAAGCTTTAATCATCAGACTAACTCAAGCAAAAGACTCCTAGACTCCTAGGCTACATGTCCGCAGTGTCATGTCCTGTCTCCTGCACACTCTGCCCAGGTGCCATCCCTCCCCTAAACCCCTCCCCTAAACCCTTCACCTAAACCAAACGGAGTATTTCCAGTAGGTGAGAACGCCTCTGACACAGACAGTCTCCTGTTGTGTGCCACATGTGTGAAAGGGAACCTCCAGACCTGTGTGAATGTTGAGCCAGACCAGAATATTGTTCCTACATTTAACCACCAGCTGTAGCTGCACGTCGCAGAACGTCATGCTAATGATCTGTTCCAGCACATAAAGGCTAAAGAGTATCTTTAACCTCCACAGGAGCTTTGAGCAGTAACATGACCACAGTGTGGAACAGTACACCAGCTAACAGCAGTCATGAGTCAGAGGTGGTGCAAATGCAGCAGTGAGGGTCTGATCTTCATCATCATCATCATCATCATCATCATCAAAGGGACGGACTGACACCTTTAATAACCTGTTGGACTTTGTGTTTATGAGACACCTGTAGAGTCTCTGCAGAGATAACGAGGCGTCTTTACAACACTCAGCGTTGATGTTGAGCAGCAGCTGATCAGGTTTCCTCTCACGTCGTCCTCTGACTCCGCCGGGACCTTTAAAACACCTCATTCATATTCATCCGTCAGCACGCCGCGCTCACACCGGCCCCTCCTCAGGGCGGAGGAAAGAGACACGGGGGGCACCGTGCACGAGTTCAAATGTGACCTGCTGGGTCATGAATGACACGAGGAGGAGGAGGAGGAGGAGGAGGAGGAGGAGGAGGAGGAGGAGGAGAGGTGGAAGTATGGAGGTGACAGATGAAGCTGGGGGCAGATGAGGCGTCGGAGGGGATCTCTGACTGCAGCTGTTTGTGATTAGACTTGATGGACCGACAGATTATCAGTTACATAAAGCTGCTGACGCTCCGTGTCTTCGTCCAGATGTGTCTCTGTTTGTGTCTCCGTCCAGATGTGGAGACGAGCCCTCTGACAGCTGAGCTCTCTCAGCTGATCTCTGAGCGTCTCCGTCACCTCGGGGAGTCCTCGCCGCCGATCTGTCACAGGCCGAACACACACTCCTCAAACAGACTTCAGACCACATGACCTGAGTCTGCTGATCAAAGTAACTGAGTACATTTACTCAAGTACAGGTTTTACATCTTCATCTTATACTCCGTTATACTTCTTTTAACTGCTCTACATTTATCTGACATTCACGTGACAGATAAAACGTGATCAGTTTATAAAGTGTGTGTGAACGACCCAAAAATACACAAAGCACTTAAACTGAGCTTCACCTCAACACGCTACAACATCCAAATAACGTTTAATCAATAATATTGATCCAATAACACGATGATGAAAAACATTCATGTTCACTGATGAGACAAAATTGCTCCTGTTGGGCTGTCAGACATTCAAAATGAGACCAGAGGAGAACTGAGTGATTATTAAATAAGACGGAGTAGAAACATGTTTTAGCAGCGGTGGCTGTTAGCAGTTAGCAGCTAGCTCCGCTCGTTAACAGCAGCAGAGCGAGAAGCCACCAGATAAAGTTTTGATCAGGCAACATCCTCACTGTGACCTCATCACATGTCCATGAACTTTCCACGTCCACATATGACGTCCAAGGTACCCTGGGTGTGTTGGTTGTTGACGTTCTGGGACGTCATCTAATAGTCTTGTTGCACGAGGAACTAAACACAAAACAAGGCAGACGTAGACGTGAAGGTCCACCAACAAAACGAGGCATGTGACGAGTCAGGACAAGAATGTGTGCGACTTCCTGGATTCATTAAACTCAATCTTTTTGTTTCTCCTGCCTCCTCACACGTCTCGTCTCTTCCTGATCACGACCGACTGACTTGTGTTGATGTAAAAATAATTTTATCTGCAGACACTTTATAAACTTTGGGGAGAAACTCAACTTCTGTTGTAAACGCTCTAATAAGTCTAAAGATCAGACCAACAGACGTCAGCGCATGGATCAGCTGAGTTTAACTCTCCTGTCGGCCATGTTGTGCTGAATGTTAATGATGTCACAGTGACTCTGATGTCATCGGCAGCAGAGTAAAACTTTGTCTCCTCTGTGTCTGCGAGCCTTTGAGCAGAGTCCCTGAACTCTCGACCCTCTGCGCTGGGCTTCAGGGTGACTGAACACAGCCGCTCCCCGCTGGGACACAGACAGGAAGTCAGCTGGAACCTGGAAAATAAAAGCCTGAAGTGAAACATAATGTGATTGAATATAATTTGATTTGGAGTCCTGGCTGCTGCAGCCTGTTGATCTCCACATGGAGCTCCTCTGATGGAAACTCTTTGTTCTTCGGGTTATTAAATTAAATTAACTTTAACTGTACTCAGAGAAAATCATTAGGAATGTTATTACATCATCGGGACTCACATATGACGATCACTTCCTGTTCCTGCGATCAAACATTGACTTCTGGTAAATACTTAAAACAAAATGTCATCCATGACGTACAGCTGATTTCCACGGTTCATCAGACCTTCTGTATCATTTATGAATAATGTACCTCATAATTCAAAACTCTGATGTCTCAATTAATAGAAATCATTTTGCATCACGTACTTTTGTGTTGAGTGTCTCTATATCACAGGTTTTCAATCTCAAAATTGATGTCTGTTAAAGTTAATTTAATTCATCTATCTATTTTCATCCACTTATCTGGGGTCGGGTCTCGGTGGCAGCAGGCCGAGCAAAGCACCCCAGACGTCCCTCTGTTCAGCAACACTCTCCAGCTCCTCCTGGAGGACCCCGAGGTGTTCCCAGACCAGATGAGATCTATAATCCCTCCAGTGTGTTCTGGGTCTGCCCCGGGGCCTCCTACCAGCTGGACCAGGAGGATCCTGATCAGATGTTGAACCACCTCAACATGAAGGAGCAGCGGCTCTACTCCGAGCTCCCTCCAGATGTCTGACTCCTCCCCCTATCTCTAAGGCTGAGCCCAGACACCCTACAGAGGAAACTCATTTCAGACGCTTGTATCTGTGACCTCATTCTTTCAGTCACTACCCAGAGCTCATGACCATAGGTGAGGGCTGGGACGCAGATGGACCAGGAAATCAAAAGCTTTGCCTTCTTGCTCAGCTCCCTCTGAACCACGACAGACGCAGCACCCACATCACTGCAGAAGCCGCACCGACCCACCGATCCATCTCACGCTCCATTCTGCCCTCACTGTGAACAAGACTCTGAGACACTTGAACTCCCTCACTTGAGGCAGTAACTCTCTCCCAACCCAGAGAGGGCAAACCACGGTTTCTGACAGAGGACCATGACCTCAGACTTGGAGCTGACTCTCATCCCGACTGCTTCACACTTGGCTGCGAAATGCTCCAGGTCATGCTGGTGGTCACGGTGAGATGATTTAATTTAATAACTAAAATAATTACGACTTCTGTTTCTTTCTTGTAATTCTGACTCTTGTCTTGTATTTATAAATTCTGTATCTTAAACATTTCACCTGTGCATCTCAGTAATATCACACTTTTAGCTGTGGCTGAAAACCAAGACTTCCATGTCTCTGAATTACAACTTCAATTGAAATCATGACTTCCAGGTCTCAGCTCTGTGTTTCCTGAGGAGCAACCGGCTTTTTCAGCTGGAAAAAAAAAGCTTTGGTGGAAATTATGATGTTCATGTTTTGAAATGTTTTTTTATGACATCTTTTCTCATAATACTGAAATATGGATCTCATTCATAAGATATTCATTCCAAGATAAACTGATTTTTTTTGGTGACTAATGTTCTTCTGTAAACATTTGGCTGTATTTTAAACACCAGATTTAATTTCTACATTTTTTATTTTTTCTTCTGCTTCACTCAGACCTGTCGTCCTCCATCATGGACACGTTTGGTGCCATCTAGTGGCAGTGAGACCTCATTACACTAATCCATGTAAAAACAAGATGGCTGCCATCTCTGCCGAGTCAGTCTGCAGCTGATCCGACACTAAAGTGGACAAAACCATAATGTTTGATGTGACGACAGATTTCACCATTTTCAGCATCAGTAACAAGACGCTGTCACGTAGGAAATATTCCTGTGAGGACTTTGGGACTTAATTAGGAGGCAGACAGGTGAGCAGGTGATGTCACCACAGTCACTGACCCAGACTTTAAGTTGGGTTAAAAGGGAAATGACAGGAAGAACCAAGCTACAATCTGACTCCTAAAAAACAACCTTTGGTTTTCTCCTGAGTTTATGTTTACGTCACCTGCAGGGAACAAAGTGATAAAGTTTTATATGAGAGAGAAACATTAACAGGCTGCTGAGCAGGTGGAGCAGATACATCTCCAGTCTTCAGTCAGAGGGAGCAAAGTTCTGCTGTTAGAAATAAAGTTATCTGCACACCATCCATAACATCAGGTGATGACATGGCGCCTATTAAAGCTGCTCATATCAATAATTATTTACTATTATCAGCAACTGACAAACACGTAGTGAGAACATGTCACGTGTTTGGATCATCTTTTGTTCACTTAACACTCAGCAGCGTTATTCAGCCTTCATCAGGTACCTGCTCTGGTTTGAGGTCTTCTTCATCAACCTGGATCTGACTCATCCTGATGCCACAGACATCATCAGTGTAACAACAGTGTAGACTGTTTCTGTCCTGTTTCTCCTGTAACACAGAGAGGCTGCAGCCTGTCAGCGAGCTTCATTTGTCTTTGTGTGTCGTCTGGTTCAGTTATTAAAATCTGCCTTTTTCTGACACTAACACAGACATCGATTCAAGATGGCCGCCAAACGAACCCCATGGTCCATGAGTCGACCTCAGCAACAAGAAAAACTCTTAACTGGACACCGTCAGAGTCGTTAAAAATGCAGGTGCATGGAAGTGTTGGTTCAAACTGCCACTGATCACACAGCTGATCGACTGATCGGTAACACAGTGACAGAGGCTGATAAACAGGGCGGAGCTTCTCCTCATGGCGCCACAGTGTCTGAATGAACAGTCAGATGTTCAGCGGTGACTTCTTTAGATGTCTACAGAGGGCTTTGTTCTAGTTTCAGTTCTGGTCTGGAGTCGCTGAGTAATAAGACACTGTTCTGTGTCTCTGACGTCGTCCTGAGTCTTTATTAGAGGCTGACAGTTTTTGGGAATCCCACGGGTCACGTGATTCCCATGGGATTCCCACGGGATTCCCACGGGATGGGAATCAGTTTCACTATTCGTCACGTGATTGGGATGGGATGGGTAAAAAAGTCAACAGGAGTGGGCGGGACTGGGAATCATGATAACAATAGTCAGGTTCTTATATACAAATGTGCAGTTCCACAATTAATAAATGCTATTTCCTTATTTTTGATATAAAGCTGGTCGATCTGTTGACTTGTTTGATTCATTTTTATTCTCTCCTGTCAGCAACCAGCCACCTGACCAGCGCATGACGTATATGGACGTTGACGCACGGTGCAGCCAGCCGCCAAAATGGAGTCGGAGGAGTTAGGGAAGGCAGCGTTACAAGTGACAGTGAAGGAAAACGATCGGCGCATCACTCTGACAGCTTTCAGGCAAGTCTGGAGTACTAAAGAATTCTTTAAGACTCGAGAGTGGTTGTCGCCGTTAAATCTTTGTACGCTGTCTGTAAGACGTGTAAAATTCACACGGGAGCGGGATGGGACAGGAGTCATTCTTGTGGGACTGGGAGCACCTAATTATCTTTATTATCACCAGGGGAGGTCAAAATAGATGCATTATCCAAGTGTCCTGAAGCCCCGACATAAAAAGTTGTTTGGAAAAACCTCATCTGAACTCTGTTTTTAGCCTCATTGTAGCCTGTAGCTCTGACTGCCTCTCTGGGCACCACGCTCACGTGTACGCCTGTGCGAGACCGTGAGACATGGGCACCGCCTTCATGTGTGTTCATGTGCTTTCACTGGTCTCGCGCACAAGCACGAGAGCGGCAGTTACAGCTACAGGCTACAATGAGGCTAAAAACAGAGTTCAAATGAGGTTTTTCCAAACAACTTTTTATGTCGGGGCTTCAGGACACTGAAAACACTCAGCCATCTATCGCCTCCGAAAAACAAGCGGTGGCAAAAAGAGCAGCAACAAACATAAATTTTCAAAATACGCGTTTTGTTCAAACCTTAATGATATTGTGATCAAGACATTGACGCTGGCAGCTCTGGTTGTCTGGCTATTTTATTTATATAAATTGTTTGCCATGGTTTAACCATTTCAGGCTACACAATCTGTTTACAAATACAATGACCCGATCGTTCTACTGTTGAGTTTAACTGATCCAGGCTGCTGCAGGTTGGTGTTGAAATAAAAGCAGGAAGTTTGTTTTCAATTCAACAAAATCGTTAAACAACTTCGCTCCCCAGTTTAAAACCTCATCAGGTGCTCGTGGAAATATTCAGTTTAAAAATCAAATTGAAAATATGGCTGCCGGCTGACAGAGTCACCTCCACGTTCATACATCATGTGATAACAGCACATATTCAGTATTATGGAGCCGTTTTCTCTCTGTGAACATAATGAAGTTCTCTCCTCAGTTTTTGTGCTGACGCTCGGAGCAGCCACTGGGGGACACTAACACCAGCCAACCACCACTTTAGGGCCAATTAAGACGAGTGCTGTCGGTGTGTGAGAGTGCCGGGGTCCACAGGGGACTGATAGACGCCTCGTCCACACTCCCACCAGCTGCTTTATTTAGTGAAGGGAGATGATAACAGTGAGGAGACTCGCCACAACACACAGTCTCAGCGGACATGACTCCGCCATGATCGAGTGCTTTTAGAAGTGATGATAAAGGAGCTGAGAGCGTCGTCCTCCGGAGGCTGCAGAGCTCCTCACAATGAATTTAAATGTTGCACACGACAAACAACAAACACACAGGCTGTTCTCGTGTTCTGGACATAAAGTGACACACCACTGTGCCTGCGATCACATGACGATCACATGTCCGTGTGCTTCATATTAAAGTGCACCAGGCTCTGAAGCCAATTCAAACTTCTGGATCATCATGTGATGTCCTGCGGCCCAAGACTTGTCCCCAGAGACCCACACTGAGAGAGGATCATTTCTTTGAGCGTCACAACCGTCCAACAACTTCTCATTCCAACTCATCACATGTCACGGCTTTGTCAGTGTCGTTCACGTCTATATGTGACCAGAGTTGGGTAGCTGGTTAGAGTACTTTGATTACTTTTTGAGTAACAAGTAACCTAACGCAAAATGTTAAAAACGCTGGGGTGTTGTTGTCATACAGGTGTCTACGGCAGCAGATCTTTGTGTGTTTCTACTGGTCAAAGTGACGGCTGTGATGGGAGAACTGGATCTCAGTGAAGGGCAAGTGGTCCATAACTTTAATTTGGAGACAAAAAATGTAGGCTTAGCGCCCTGTGGTCCATTGGCCAATAGGAAATGTAGAATACTCAAAAGTACTTTAAAAGTACTTGAGTTACTTTTCTCAGGGAGTAATGTTGGAAGTACTTTAAAAGTACTTGAGTTACTTTTCTCAGGGAGTAACGCAGTAAAGTAACTGGTTACTTTTCAAAAAAGTAACCCAGTAATTTGATTATTTACTAAAGTAATCCTTACCCAACTCTACATGTGACGCACTAGGTCTCCTCCTGAACTTTGTCTCAGTTTACACCTGATACATGCATTGTGTCTTTTCAAAATAAACTTCTGTTTTCACAGGAAGTGTCCAGTTTCTGCTCGTTAGATGCTCACAGTCTTTTCTCATCTTATATTTTTTCTTTGCATGTGGTTAGGTTTATTAAAAAAACACAAGGTTTGGCTCAACATTCAAACAGGAAGTGAACATCAGGCTCCTGGGTGAAAGTCCAGGGTTTGTTGGAACCGTCCACGTCCCCTCACGTCCCACAGGGACTTTCCAGCTCCTTATATATTACATTGGTTCAACCTGACGCCGTCCAGCAGTGTATGATCCTGCAGCTACAGGTGCTGTCGGGCTGTGTTATTAGCTGACACCACTCGTCTGTGTGTCACACTGCCACCATAGGAGCCGTCTGGCCAACGGACAGCGTGTCATAACACCACCAAAGGTTCCCTCGGGTCTCGTTACAAGCTGACGCTGCCTGGCGGTGTCGTATACCACTGGGATAGGTGCCTTTTGGCCAACTGACAGCGTATCGTACCAAAATGTAAAGTTCTTCTTGGCCACATCAAAAGGACACTGTGAGTTATTTTAAGGTTTGTCATCACCACGTTTGTTTTCCTAAACCCGACCTACGTCACTGTACATCAGTACATAACATGATGACACCATTCGTGTTGCGTAAGTCTGTTAGAAATCATCAGAACCGTTGCATGACGGTACGTTAATGTGTTAACGTGAACATTTTATCTCAGTTTCAGACACACAGCTCTAACCTCAACACGTGTGTCAGATTTTACTCAACAGGAAGCCAAAGATACGACGGCAACAAATCTCACTGTGAAGAACAACAGAGGTTAAAGAATTTACGACAGACGATGGAGATACTTTCTGACGTTGTCTGTAGCAAAGCAAATTTTTGTGTCCAATTATTTGCTTGAGTTCAAACGGTAGAATATTTTGTGCTGATTTGCATCATACATGTGTGTGAAAGCCAATTGATCCAAATCTCTCAAATAAATATATGACGCAAAATCACGCTTCTTGCTTCATTTGCACGGCTAAGTCCACATGTTCCACGTCATTCGCATTGCGTCCATTGTGCTACCCAGCAGGATTCTTCTACTTGTTTCCTTACATTGACGTTTGACACACTGCAGATGATGTGTGACATTAAAACCAGAAGCAGAGCAAAGAAGGAGGTTCCCCACAGACATCATTAAAAAGCCCGTTAGCATCCAGCAGCTAGCAACAGCAGGTCGACTCTCAGGTCGTGTTCACAGTCGACATCCTGTCCTGACTCTGGTTGTTCATATATTAATAATCAGGTGATTATTTATCCAGTAAAGACGCCTTAAAGGAAGATGAGTTTCACACAACAGACATCACATCACCTGTGATGTCGACGCACATCGACAGGTGAGTATATCTGCAGTAGTTTCAGCAGTTCAGTGAAGGTACGCTCCTTTAAACTTGAAGACTTGAGTCAGTTTCTCTCTCTGTCAGCACTGTAGATTTATTCCACTTCCACTGTGACATCACAGATATATTTATACACATCATCATCTATCACAGCGACGGCGTCTGGCCTCAGCGGTTTGATGGCGGTGGCAACAGAGTCGGCGTCACGTTGAAGCCCAGAGGTCGAGCTCGTCTCTGAAGACAGAGCAGGGAGAGCTGATGTCCTCGTCACGATGGACGCTCCTCGTTATAACTCTGACCCCCCCCCCCCTCGTCTGTCGGAGGTTATCGGACAGTGAGGGCCGAGTGTGTCTGGCGGGGGGAATTGAGGGCACGCCCCCTCCTGCACGGCCTGATGGGAAGGATAGAACAGTGTGGTCTAATGGAAGCCAATTACCTGGCCGTCAGAGTGGTCAGAGCTAAAGCTGGAGTCCTGAGGTGACACCAAGGTGAGCGTGTGTGTGTGTGTGTGTGTGTGTGTGTGTGTGTGTGTGTGTGTGTGTGTACCTGCAGCGAGGACGTCTGTACGGTGGCTGAGAGGTCCCAAAGCAAACAGAGGAAACACACTCACCTTAATGAGTCACCAGCTCAATTTAGACACCAACACAGAAACACCCTGAAGACTTGACGACAGCAAAGTTATTCTGCATCGTCAAAAAGAAAAGTGAAGTCACTGAGCTTCACAAACCTTCGTCCACTCACACCGGCACAGCTCACGACCGCCGCCGTCCTGTGACCCGCAACAGCCTCTTTGCATATGACGCCATACATCAGGACACTGACCCCCTCAGGGCGTGTCCACAAAGCAGAAAAGCAGTGGCAGGACGCTGGGGAGCGTTTCATCCCAGAGCTTTATTTAAAAAACAGCTGCTGGCGTTTTTTTTTTCCATCTTCGTCAATGACGTCCTCTCCGTCTACGTCAGTCTTCCTCAGTGACGTCCAATCTGTGCATTGTTGTGCGTTCACAGGTCTGAGGGTGCTCTCAGACCTGGAGGCGTCTCCAGTATAATCAGCCATGTTCGGCATGATGGCGTTCTGTGGTCTCATTTAGACACTTGTGAGCAATATTACTGAAAAGAGAAAAAAAAAAAAGACAACTTGAATGACTTGAGCTCTAATCTGGACGTCAAATGTTCAGTGACTTGGTCCTTAAAGTCTGACTTGGACTTGTGACTTGACTTCACCATGACAGCTGACACCACACAGACGTGATGATGGAGCGCCTCTCAGTCGTCTCTGTGTGGATGTAAATCTCTGATAACGTGCGTCACAGCTTCTCGCTCAGGTAACTTTTAAACAACTTCCTGTGGCGGTGCATCTCAGCAGTCTGCAGAGGACACATATTTTAGCTCCGTCTCATTGGCTGCAGTAATGACCCGTCCACGCTGCCGTCCTCACATCGCTGTTCCTCATTTGTAAATGTTGTTTCTCTGCCTGCTGCCTGTCAGCAGCTCAGCTCCCACAATCCTCTGCTGCGGCCTCGTATTGATCAGCCTCTCCTGGTCGGGTTGTTTGGACCTGATCACATGTCGTCACTGATTAGAGTCGCAGAGTGTGTTTGGGACAGGCCTTTGACAGGTAACAGGAGGGAAACTGGCTACAACAGGAGGGTGGAGCAAACAAGACGTGCAACTCTTAACTTCCTGTTTCCTGCCCTCTGAAGAACAACAACTTTTTTCCTCCCGTTGTCTCTGAGCGTCAAACTCTTTGGTGTTTCTTGACTCCAGCAGAGTATCAGGGCGAGGAGCCGGCGGCTGGACGATGTGAGCGCAGTGGAGGAGTTTCCCGGGACAGCGCTCATTTTTCCTCCTCGGCTGCGGCTCGTTGGCGAGGGAATGATCCCTTCACCTCCTCCTCCATCCTTCACCCTGCAGACAGACTCAGCCGAGGAGTCCGACTTTCTCCTCCCTCCATCATCCTCTACTTCAGTCATTACTGCCACCCCTCTCTTCATCACCGTGCTCTCTGCTCTCACTGCGCAGTCTTCTTCCTCCTCTCACTGCGAGTCTTCATCACTTCATCCATCTTTTACTCAGAGACAAAAGACAGAGCGTCCCCAGGGGGCGCCGGAGAGTTGAAGGGGAGGCAAAGATACTGCAGGAGGTGAGTCAGAGTCAAAACTCTCCCTCCTTCTTCTCCTCTTCATCACTCAGTGAAATGTGAACACAGACATTGTATGATGTGCTGAGAGCAGCTGTGACAAAGTTATGGAGGTTTAGGAAAAGAGACATGGTGAGGACAAAAGACTTGTGAGATTTCTACTGTCGAATGGCTCTGTGTCGACGCAGAGTCTACACCTGACGCGCACCTCCTCAGAAATGAAACCATTTCCCTCAGTGGAAACAAAGCTTTGATTTACTTTAATTTCACAGAAACAATAAATTGTGAAGACAATAAAGCCTCCACACACTGTGTGTGATTTATCCTGGCTGAAATATGAGCAGAGGAAATCTCTGCTAGCTGCTAGGCTAATGTATACAATGTAAAATGCCATAGGCTTGTGCTAATAACGTTAGCATGTTGTATTTGTTTGGAGAACGTGTTTAGTATAAGGCAGTTGTTTTGTCAGTGAACCTTGTGAGCTGTAATGGAGCTGAATTATGTAACGTTACCTTTGTTAAATGTTGCTGTTGTCCCTGGCTTCATATGAGTAGAGGAGAAGATCGCTAGCTGTGAGGCTAATTCATACAATGTAAAATGCCATAGGCTTGTGCTAATAACGTTAGCATGTTGTATTTGTGGGGAAAATGTGTCCAGATAAAGACAAGTGTTTGTCTGTGAATGCTGCGAGTTATAGTGAAGCTGAGTTGTGTTTGAAACTGTCTCTATTAAGCCATGTTTAATGTGTGTTTAATGTGCGTTTAACGTGTGTTTGATGTGTGTTTGATGTGTGTTTTGAATCAACTAAACTTCACAGCGCTTCACAGAAACTCTCCCTTCACACGTCTCCTGGAGGAGGTCATGCACAAATCACTGGCTCGTGATTACGTGGAATATGTTCAAACTTTGGTGCATTAGTTTTCGCAGGAAAACGTACGAACAGTTTTTGAGAACATCTTGAGGAAATGACATCATGATGATTAGGAACATACTTTAACAATTGTCTAATAATCTACGGTGTTCATTAAGGGCCAAACTCACTGTGAAGTCAAAGTAATGACACTGTAGCAGAGCAGAGCTGCACAGATGTTACCTGTCAGGTGTGAAATGTGTTTTCTTTACAAACAGGAAGTTAAAGACCATAAACACAGTCTGGGGTGGAGCAGGAAGATGGAGGGATGAACAATACGGGAATAAAGGGAACAAAAAAGGACGTTGTGTAACGGAGAAGAGGAGGAGGAGGAGGAGGAAACAGAAGGAAAGTCAGCACACCTGGCCAAGGACACGCACACAGATCTAAAGCCACGGTGTTATAGCACCATCCATTACATCCAGTGGACAGGTAGTAATGACTGTGAGACACAGAGGACGGAGCTGCACCTATAAACACTCTGTAATCACACACACACACACACACACACACACACACACACACACACACACTTGGCTCATTATTTATAATGTAATGTTTCCCCTAGAGGTCTGACAGAGAAACTAGACTCTACTTTTACATCGACCTTCTCTCTCCTGTGTTCCACTTCCTCTGTGATGTCATCGTGTTGTGCTGCAATCAACGCAAGTCGGGAGATGATAATTCCCAGACAGTATTCCAAACTTCGATCCAAATGTGTCGTCCAAGTGAATCTGCTCTGGGAAACACGGACGCCAGTTTTCATGACAGCTGTTTTTACTGAATATGTATTTCTTCACATCTTTTACCTGATGTCGACACATCAACGTGAGTTATTAAGTATGTTTTATATTTCTTTGTAGTGATCTCATTTTGTGTTTCATATTTGTTACGCCCCGGCTCACAGGAGCAACATGGAGGAGTCAACAGTGTATGCTGAGTCACATAAAGTTTATCGTCAAGTGAATCCAACAAAAGAACAAAGGAGGCAAAATGGAGGCGACAGCAGTGCCAACAAACCCGGACTTTCACCCAGGAGCCTGCTGTTCACTTCCTGTCTGAATGTTAAACCAAACCATGATGTTTGTTATTAACTAACGATCAGCTTTTGTTGCACAAGGAAATAAACGTAAACACAAGGTGTCATTTTATTTTGAAAAGACATGATGCATGAAAGAGGCGGTAACTGACATGGTGTCCCAGAACGTCAGCAAATAAATCATTGTCGTCTCTGCTCATTCAAACACGAGCCCTGGGCCTCAGTGCTCCTGTTCTAACTGAACAACACAACCTTTTCCTCTGCTATAAATCATGACATAATCTCTAAGTTGTCTGTCTCAGACTCTTGATACACTGGTCAACTCACATCTCTGAAGTTACCTGGAGCTGAACGGTGTCCTTGATCCTCAGAGACCTCAGCACCGTCACTGCTGCAGCTGCTCACAGTTACAAATCCAGTCCTCAAACACAAACCAAAGGCTCAGGTCACACACACCAGCTAGCAGCTACCAGTCACCAGAAATGCCCCCCTGCAACATTTGATGTCACAGCAGCGATGTCTGTTTTCACTGCAGTCAATAAAGAACTGGCTGTTTGTGCCACACTGGGGCCTGATCCTGTGCTACATGTCCAGCTACAGCTTTAGCCACCATCTCCATGTTGACCTAGGTAACATCTGGTCCAAGGCTTTCACCTCTCTGTGGCGCCGCACCAGCCGTGTTGCCATCTCTCTGTCTCTCTGTGCAGACTCTGTGTTTGGAGCAGCTCTGACGAGTGCCTTCGAGGCGTTGATACGTGTCCTTCACCTCATCCAGAGTCTGGCTGACTGCGGCCGCTTTCTTTCACCTGCAGGAATGGAACAACATGTCAAAGCAAACACCCGCCTGCAGCCGACAGGACTCAGACCAGCCTCTGCTACAGACCCGTCTGCTCTCAGGTAACAGTACGACGGATTTTAGTTCTGCTGCTTGTTTCAGACAGTGAAGGACGATGATGCGAGCGGAGCAGAGTGACGTCACTTTTCTTCCACATGTTAACCAGTAACTTAGTTGTGTTTCCTGCCACCACACATGATGTCATCCTAGAGTTCGGACAGGTCTCCAGTGTGGGATGTTCTTTCTGAACCTAAACACATGCTTAACTTCAGGAAGTTAACCTAAGAACAAAGTGTTTCGCTTGTGTCACAAGTTTACTTTGAAAAAGCCTGTCTGCATGTAACAAGTGTGAATTAACACGCCGTCCTTGAACGTGGACGCAGGAGAGAACCCAGAGCGTCAGATTGTGACGTGTAGGTTGCAGACACAGTGACAGAGTCTGACGAGTTCGTAGGGCTGAACGATACGGATCAAAAATTCAGTGTTTTCTTTTCAGAGAGTGTGACAGAGGAGAGACGCACACTGGTGTGTGTCATGTAACGCAGCTTGATCCTAAATCAGTATAAATGTTGTCGTCCAAATTCACATCTCGCTTGAAACTATATTGACATATATTGTACAGTCGTTACATCGCGCAGCTCTGTGAGGCGAGATGAGGACGTTTCCTTCAGTTCAAAATAAAAATGACTTGATGTTGTGATGAGACACACACAGCGCCGACTGTCCGCCATGTTTCATCTGCTCCACTCGACACGTCTTCATCTTTAACCCAGAATCAAGTCTCTGTGTGTGTGTGTGTGTGTGTGTGATAATCCATGAAAGCAGAGTGAGAGGATCAACTCGCTGTATTACAGGATTACAGGTATTACCCAGCAGGCTTTGCTGTTTGATTTTAACAAAATGGTTCACTCACACACACACACACACACACACAGACCTGAAAGGAGTTGAAGTGTCAGTTCAAATGAAGGTGTGTTTATGTGATGTGTTAAAGTTTTGTGTTGTTTATCCACATTGTTGGTGTGTGAAGACCTTTAATCACACACACACACACACACACACACACACACACACACACTGTCAGACCACCTCTGGTCCACTCTCTGCCGCCTGTTGCCAATTAGCGTCTTTGTTCTTGTCGGTGGAGAGCCTCGTTCCAATTAATGTGTCAGTAATCAGACGGAGACGCAGTAATTGGTAATCACTGAGCCTGTCGAGCTTTGATTGGACGCTGTGATCAGGTAAACACTTTAATTTCCTCTGAGATCACAGACACACTCATCTGACATCAGCTCAAACACATCAAATCACAGAGAGGAGATCAGACCGTTAGAGGTCGACTTCATTCAGTCAGAACTCTGAATTAATTCATTTAATTAAACCATGATGATAAAAACCTTCAAACACAGATTCTGTTTGTTGCCACACATCTGATGACATCACCACCAGGTGAGACTGGAGGACGAGACACAGACCAATGAACACTGCATGCTGATGTTAGCATGCTAACAGGCTAACAGTGACAGTGCTAACGTGCTGATGTTAAGCAGGTATATTTAGTGTCCACCATCTTAGTTTAGCGTGTTAGCATGCTAACGTGCTAACAGTGATGATGCTAACACACTGATATACAGCAAGTATAAAGTTTTCCATATTTACTGTCTTAGTTTAGCGTGTTAGCATGCTAACATACTCACAGTAACAATGCTACCATGCTGAAGTTAAGCAGGTATAATGTTTACAGTGTCCACCATCTTAGTTTAGCGTGTTAGCATGCTAACATGTTCAAAGTCACAATATGCTGATGTTTTATGTCTGATGACCGTCCTCATACTTCCATGTGTCCTTTATGATGTCATAGTTACAGCCAATAGATGGCGCTAGGGGGTCAAAAGTTTCACACAACAACAAACGAGGTGACAGTGGAGCAGGTCGTGATATTGGACCTTTAAACAGAGGCAGTGTTGAAGGGCCATTTTCAAAATGTCTTTGTCGTCTCCTACGGTCGTGTGACACTTGAACTACGCTACACTGCCTCATTGATCTGTGGTGGTTCTGCTCCATTTCGTCTGTTTCATCAGGAAACGTGCACGAATATGGACGAAATGAACGCAGAGTACGGACAGAATGATAATGCAGCCTGGTGTGGTCTGACAGACACCTTTGACTCCTCTCCCGTCACGTCTCTCATGTCCTCCTGCTGCAGTGTGTCTCCTGCGACACTCGGCTGAATGTTGGAGCAGTAAATTCCTGGTCTGTGTTGTTCTGTGTGGCTCTGGCTGATTTCCACTCTGTGCTGCTCTCCATTGTTTCCCGTCGGCTCGCCGGGACTCACGTCTTCTTATCAGAGCTGCAGCTGATGATTCACAGCAGACAAACATTCAGTCTGAATCAAGTCTCTGAGCAGATTTATTGGCTCCAGAGTTGCTGTTAAACACTGTTTATTTACCTCTGTCACATTCTAACTCTCTTTCTTTCTCTCTGTCCTCCTGGACAAATAAAACCCAGTCGGTCCACCGTCAGGCTGCAGGTGTTTACAGGAAGTTAATCCTACGTTCATTCCCTGAACTCAAACTGAAGCGGTGCCAGCTTCCCTCCCACGCTGCACAGCTTTACATTTGTTAAACACAACTTTATCTGTCGGGTGAGACATCACAAACAGGGTCTGCTGTGTCGACACCTTCATCCTGAGCTGTCGGACAATAACCTGAGTTCACAGCACTCAAGTGTTTCTGCACAAACAGGAACTTCTCAACAACTTCACCTGCATCTCTGCTGTAAGGACCGCAAACTGAAACTGCCTCTGAAGCAGAAATAAAACCTCATGAAACACTCCGAAAACCAGTGACTGTGCAGAGACGTGATCCATTCGAACATCAGAGAATACAAACAACAACATGACAGAGTGGATAAAACCTTCCACCATAAACCATCTGCATCATCATCATCACACGTTCAGAGACTCAGACGGAGGATAAAGGCGGCAGGACAGGACGACAGGTTCAACATTGACAGGAGGTCAGAGTTTGTGTCCCGTGTCAAACTAAAAGTTAGCGTTGAGTTATTCTGTCACGTTTTTTTGTCACCATAACAGCAGTTTTGCTGGTTTCCATGTGATCCATGTCGGGGCTTCAGGACACTTGGATGACTACGGACGAGCAGTATGGAGATATTTTGTGGTTTCAATTATGTGTTTTTGGACGTTTGAATCTGGGGCGCCGTCAGCCTCCATTAGGTGGAGTTGTGTTGCTACCTCCTCTCCCCTTGGATCTCTGCAAGTGATGTGAGGACTCTAAAACTTCACCTGAGCCTCCCTCGGCATATGGGTGAGTAGATAATGGCTGAATTTACATTTTTGGCTGCACTATCCCTTTAAGCACAAAAACCAACTGGTTATGGTTTGGTAAAGGTCGTGTCTTGGTTTGAAATACCTGCTTTTGGTGGAACAATCGGAGCAGGAAACTCAGCAACATTTCAGTAAGAAACAACTGCCCTACATGGCACTGCTCCGGCAGGAAACACATCAATGTCAGCGTAAAATACAAACTGAGCACAGCATTAGATCAGACAGGACACAATGTCAAGCTCTGCTCACATCCCAGCTACATCAGCTGATCTCAAACAGCCCAATCAACTGATGGATCAGCTGATAGATCACATGATTCCTTTCTATGCAACCCTATTTGAACTGCTCTGGCCTGCCTGCTGTTGCTGCCTCCACCCCAGCTCCTCCTTTTCATACTGTGTCTGACTGATCAATGATTTCTGTTCGTCACTGATGCTGTTCTGTCCAGCCTTGGTGTTCTGCATGGGCCCGAGGAGAGGCAGGCAGAGGGGCCCCAGACCAGATCACAAAATGCAGTCACAGCAATGACCAAATGTTCCGCATGTTAACTCAGCTTCATCCAACAGCGCAGCACGTTAACATCATAGGACAGAGACATAAACGTTCTTGACGATGCATCCAGACTTACCTCACCACAACAGCAGAGAAACAAACAAACAAACATGAGTCAGTACAAACACTGTCTGACTCAGTTCACAGACTAAACAAGAGTCAGAGGATCCATCATGTCACTGTTCACTTCCTGTCACCTGTACGCCCTAAAAACATCCTCACAGGAACCAGCAAGTTTAAAATGACACGTCATGAAGGTCCAGACCTGATTCAGGAGGAACCCAGAGCACCATGTGAAGACGTGTAGGTCAGCTGACGGAGCGGCGGCGTCTGATGAGAACGTGATGGTCACTTGTGTTTCAATCAACTGTGGTTCAGATGTTCCTGGAAAGTTTTGGTCAGTGATGTCACAGCACTGTGTGTGTGTGTGTGTGTGTGTGTGTGTGTGTGTGTGTGTGTTTGTGTGTGTGTGTGTGCGTGTGTGTGTGTGTGTGTGTGTCACTGTGAGAAAACAATCATTTTTCATAAGAAGCAAAACAAACCTCCTCCTTCTCCTCTTCCTTCCAGCAGCAGCAGTGAGAGTGAAATCAGGTTGAACTGAGCGCGTGCAGATGAATAACAGAACGCTGAGGTCACGACCTGCCGCCGGACACACTGATTGGTTCAGAAAAACCCTGCTGCTCACACACACACACACACACACACACACACACACACACAGAAACACTCCTGCTCCTTCTTCACCCCAATTTTCCAGCTCTCAGTCAGGAGCCGTGTGATTGGACGAGGGGGGGAGGGGGCGGGGCCTGGGGGACTGAACATGGCTGACTGGTTTCCTCTTGGTTTCAGCTCCCAGAATCCACTGGGAGCAGCGTTAATGGATCATAAAATAACCTTTAAAGCGATAGTTTGGATTTTTTGAAGCGTCAGGTTCTTTGTCAGAGTTCACAGCCACAGCAGCACAAACAGATAGTACACAGGGTCACGTCTGGGGCCGCCAACACGACTAAGACTGTTCCTAGTGGACCATCAGTCCTCATCAGGGTCCATCAGTGGACCATCAGTCCTCATCAGGGTCCATCAGTGGACTAGTCTCCTGCATGTTTCTGATATTGCTGTAATGACTAAATGATATATTTTGGTGGTTTGAGTTGAAGGTGTGAGAAAGAATAGTATCAGTAACATTGTTAACACTGTGCTACATTACAGAGAAATACAAACCGTACTAATGAACCTTCATTAATATAGGCCTATATTTTATCTCCAAGTGCACGTCACACACTGAGCGAGCCGCCTGTTAATGACGCTGTGGGCTAATGGGCATGTAGCTACTTCCATGTTTCACATGATACGTCATGTTTGTAGTCGACCAATGAAGATGAGTTTACATATCACCTTGGGTTCGTCCTTCACCTTCTCAAAATGATCCCACACTTTGGATTTCCTGCCCGACATGTTATTAACTAGCCTGTGGAATAACCGCAGGTACCAGCCCTGGAGATTAACCTGACTCCTGTCTGACTGCTGAGCGTGGACACTTCCTGTGTCTGTCCTTTCAAAGTAAAGTCACACATGCTCCAGTCATATAGGTTTGGATTTATTTTTGACAAAGTGCAGCTCCTGATAGAGTTTCATGTTTGTTTGTTTGTTCGTTTGTTTGTTTTTCTGTGACTAAGCGACCAATGAAATCTTGCCGACTAATGACCTTTATGGTCGACTAACGTTTGGTCGACTGTTAGGGAGGCAGCCCTTGCAAAACAAAAGAACCGAAAAGAGAAACTAACATGGTGATGGACGGGCAAAACTTCCACCAGACGCACAGTTATGGGGTGAGAAGCACAGGTGAGGAGCTCTGTCACCAAAACCCTTCACAGCAGAGTGGCCACCTGACGGTAAACCATATTTCACCTGTTAGTAATGTTGTTGAGCTCATTAATAAGGCTGTGTCATCTTTATCATGAGGATCAAATATATGTTGCACCTCAGTACGTGTTTCTGGACCAAACATGGCTCCTCAGGTAGCAGAGGCAGCCGAGCCCTGGACTCAGGCCCACAGAGAGATGCTAACCACACATTCATCGTGTCTTTTCAAAATAAACTTTCCCCAGAAAGCGTACAGTTTGTGCTTGTTATAGAGTCTCTTTCAAAATAAAGTTACGTCAGTGAAACATTTTGTTTTCAGCACCTGGTTGGGGTTAGAAAAGATATCTAAATAAGTACGTCTGGTACTGATGTAACGTCACATGTCATGTACATGACATGACTAGCATAGCGTAGCATGCTAATACTGAAGGATGTTCCTGATAATCATCAAACACAGTTCAGAGTTTATTCTGTTTGTTTTCTTCTGTGTGACACTCACAAAGCTGCAGAAGAAGAAGAAGAAGAGCAGGAGGACCATCAGCTGACCCAGCGATGATGAGCAGAATAAAAGAGCAGGAGGAGGAGGAGGAGGAGGAGGAGGAGGGAGGCGTCTCCGGGATTAGAAATCCGGACGGTTAAATTAGGAGGAAGTATTTTTAGCTTCAGCCGCCCCGTCTCACCCCCTCCTCTTCCTCATCCTCACAGGCATTAATTACAGCCGTCCGCTCAGACTAATAATACCCTCACTAATACTGCTGCTGCTGCTGGAGCAGGAGGAAGAGCAGGAGGAAGAGGAGGAGGAGGGACAACACATCCTCCTCCTCCTCGCTGTGAAGCAACAGGCTGCTCTCTGTCTTCATATGTTAAACTGCGGCAGCAGGAGATCCTGGTCTCTGATTGGCTGGAGTTATGGACTTTAAGGTTTTATGTCTGATGTGAACGTTTGATCAGCTGATTGATCAATGAGCTGCGTTCACCTCCTGTGACCAGCTGAACTCCTCACTGACCTGCTGACGAACTCTTTGATCAGATGGAGGGATAACCACATCAGTCCTGATTCAGTCTGACGAGGAGAGGAGACGGAGAGAGGAGAGGACCAAACACAGACAGGATGAGACCAGAAGAAGTCATCAGTCAGATGTTCAGTTTTCTTCTTCAGATGTTTCATGTTACTGTCCTGCTGATTAAACCTCCACTCTTCTTCTTCTTCTTCTTCTTCTTCTTCTTCTTCTTCTTCTTCTCAGTTTCTCCGGTTTCACCCTCATATCTTGATGTTTCTGTGTTAGATGTCAGCTGTTTTTCAGGGGTCATTTTCTCTCTCAGTGGTAATGTGTTGATATGTGCTGAGCTTCAGTCTGATGAACCTCTGCTGCCCCCTGCTGGTCTCCTGCAGCACTGCACCGTCCTCTTCTTCATTCATCTATTTATTCATTTGGTCATTTATTTAGTTATGTTTATGAATTAATTTGCATTTTTTATTCATGTGTTTATTTTATTATTTAGTGATCTGTTTATTTAGTTTGAAAGTTATAAATAATTTATTTTTTTTATTAATTTAGTTATCTGTTAATTAATTAATTTAGTTAGCTATTTATTTATTTCCAATTTTTTATTTATATGTTTATTAATGTATTTAGTTAGTTAGTTACTTGAATTTTTTTATTTATGTGTTTATTTTCTTATTTAGTTGTCTGTTTATTTAGTTTGCTAGTTTTTTTTTTTTTTAATTTATTTGTTGATTCATTTAATTATCTATCAGCTAATTATTTATTTTATCAGACTTGTGTGAGCAGTAAATACACCTCTCACCTCCTGTTATCTGGAGGATATATAAATAGAGCAGGAACACAACAGCTAATTCCAACGACTGCTCCGGTGGACTAGAGACTGAGGGGGTGAAATTAAAATCCAAACTCTAGTATCAGAACAAACTCTGACCAATCTGTTGGGAAGAGACACACTGTGTAAATTAAAGCTGACAAACACCGACCTCATGACCTCATAGCGGTAAATGACATCATGAGACTGGCCAGCAGATGTGCCAGATCCCACGATCACATGACTGGACTCATGGTTCTGGGGAAAAACAGTTAGAAAGCTTTCAACTCCATAAAAAGAGCTGCCTGCTGTGAGCCACTCTCTCAGAGGGCCACGTTATTTACCATAGCAGCGACCGATCGTAACGACCGCTGACACACGTTCGTGTGTGTGTGTGTGTGTGTGTGTGTGTGTGTGTGTGTGTGTGTGTGTCTTCCAGAGAGGAGCAGCTATTCACTGAAATGACCCCCAGGTCTCAACCAACAGGTCCGTCTAAGAGATTAGCCACTTAGCAGCTCCAACATTAAACTTTAGTTCCCATCTCACCTAATGGTTGACATAGCGTTAGCCAAACCAAAAGCTTGCAACGTTAGCAAACCAAACTAAGTGGCATTTGTGTGGTCCTGCTGACTGTCTGTTCAAAGATGTTGCCTTTCTCCAGTTCCTGCTTCTCCAGGTGCTGCTGGGCCTCCAGACTCTTCATCATCTTCATCACATGCTCTCTCTGAAATATGTGTGTTGGGATGCTTGAGTACACGGCGGTCCAGGACTAAGGGATAACAGTTGAGACCGTTAGCTAAACAATGCTTGAAAAAGTATTAGTTGGCTAAAAGTCATGGGTAACAGTTGAAACTGTTAGCTAACCAATGCTTGAAATAAATTTAGCAAGCTAACGGTAATGGGAAACTGTTAAAACACTGGGCTAAATGTAACAAACAGTAGAAATAGCATTAGTTAGCTCAAAAGTAACAACCAATGGTTGAAATAACATTATTTCAACCATTGGTTTGCAAACTGTTTCAACTGTTGTCCATTACTTTTAGCTAACTATGTTAACAGTTTGTTACTTGGAGCTAACTAATGCTATTTCAACTGTTTGTTACATTTAGCCCAGTGTAACAGTTTCACATTACTGTTAACGGTAATGAGAAACTGTTGAAACAGTAAACTTCAAGTAGCACATAGTTATCAGGTCTGTGAATGAAATCTAGCTGAATCACAAAAACTCTTCTGGCTATCTGTGAATATGATTTCTTACCACTCATCAACAGACGCAAACACATTCAGTGAACATTTTACATAATTCTGTATTAATTTTAGCTGCATGTAAAGTGAAGTGTAAAGTGATGGGTTGTGTCAAAGGCTTTTCCTAAATCAATAAATACACCCACAGTGTGCCATCTCTTACATCTACTGCTGTTACTATATTTCCTACAAACCCCATCACTGCTAAAGATGTTGATGGGTTGCTCCTGAACCCAAACTGACGGTCCCTCAGTAACTCTCCCTATTCTCAACCACACTGTCAAGTCTGTTCACAGATAGTTTTTCAGTCTTCTAGAAAGTTGAGGTGGGGATGACACAGGTCTGTGATTTCATACAACATGCAGCTTGATACTCTTTTTACAGACTGGAACCACTTCAGCCATTTGATCAGGAAAAGAACCAGTAAGAAAGGATTTATTACATATAAGTAAATGCTTTGAAGACACAGTCAGTGACTTCTTCTATAAGTGATATATCAGTAGAGTTACCATCCGTTTATTCTTAAACTTTCTGACCACTTCATCTCAAGAAAGATGGATTTATTTTGCCAAATTTAGTGAGCTTTTTATTGGTGTACAATATGTGGAGGAAACCCACACGGCACGTGGCACATGGTAGACTGAGAGCTGTGAGGTCACACCTTCCAACCAATGAGCACGGTGCTGTCTTTTATTAACATTAAAAGTTTTTTTTTTTTTTTTTTTTGGTTTAATTCCCAAAATATCAAACTTTTACTTAAGTGTACAGGTTTTGTCTTCTATTTTTCACCCCAATGTCAGGGTCTGATGTTACACTCTAAAATATGTTGGGTTGAATTTTATCCAACTTTCAGCCTGATGTGTTCCTGTGCTGCAGCCTGCTGTTGAAATGGTTTTATCACCGCTTCACATGATGAAGTTCAGCTGTCTGACTTCCTGCCTGTGTCACAGGTGAAGTGAGTGTCTGATAAATGCCAGGTCTCTGTTCCCTTCCTCCACCAGATATATCCAAACTATTCTTTTATTACAGGAATGAAAACTCTCAAGTACCTAAAGTCCAACAGTGAGCGTCCACAGGATCCAGTGTGAGAGTCGTCTCATGTGCTCAGTGAACTTTAATGTTATGTATTACTACTACTAGTACTTATATAGCGCCTTTCAAGAGACCCAAGGACACTTTACAACAACAAAAATAACAATCTAGCAACCAAAAGCCAGGGTGAGCAGGTGTCTTTTCAGTGCAGATTTAAAAATGTCCACTGTTGGTGCCTGGCGAATCTCCATGGGGAGAGAGTTCCAGAGGGTTGATGCTGCCACACTGACAGGTACTGTGGGGCAAGGTCACGGCGAGCTTCATAGGCGAGGAGGAGGAGTTTGTATGTGACGCGGAACTTGACTGGAAGCCAGCGTAGGTGTTTGAGGGTGGGGGTGATGTGCTGCCAAGGCTTGGTCCGGGTGAGAGTTCTGCACATACTGAAGTTTGTCCAAGGCTTTGCTGGGGAGCCCGAACAGGACTCCATTAGTCCAGGCGAGAGGTGATAAATGCATGGACGAGGGTCTCAGCAACAGAGTCTGAGAGTGAAGGCCGGAGTCTGGAGATGTCTTTGAGGTGGAAGAAGTGGAAGAAGCCAGACTTAACAACAGATTTTATGTTGGATTTGTAGGAGAGGGTGGAGTCCAGGACGACACTCAAGTTGCGAACCTCAGGGGATGGGAGATGGAGCAGCCATCCACCTTTTGAAGTAGCACCTTGGGAGCGACAACCAAGAGCTCAGTTTTCTTGCTGTTAAGTTTGAGTAAGGTGGTGGACATCCAGGTTTTTATTGCAAGTAGGCAGTTGACTATGGACTGAGGAGGGAGCGGGGTGGATGATGTAGAGCTGAGATATAGTTTGGTATCATCAGCGTAACAGTGAACATTCAGAACTCAAAGGTTCACTTAGTCAGAATCACCTGATGACATCATGTGTGAAAGTTTAACAGCCACAGTTTGATATTTTAATACTTTAAGTAGATTTTACTAAATAAACTTAGAGATTTTACTGAAGGAACATTTTCAGAGGAGGACTCTTCGGTAACAGAGTACTGTTACTGTGAACTATGAGTACTCCTACTGCAGCAGGTCATTGAAGTACCTGTTTAAACAGGGTGCCACAGCTGGTCTGGATGGCGCCCTCTGGAGGCTGACATGTTAACAACAGACTCACAGAGCAGCAGAACTGATGGATGTTCGTGCTCTGAACGACGGAGAGAGATGGATGAAAATGTTCCATCACACGTGAGCGCGGTGAGCAGCTGCAGTGTCCCTCACTGTTTATCTTCATTATCACTATGTAAGGATAGGACGTGGAAACACACACACACACACACACACACACACACACACACACACACACACACACAGACAGTCAGTCTGTCCCCCTTCAGTTATTTTTAGTCTTAAGTCAACACAGCTCTGAGCTTAATGACTCCACTGAATTCCTTTCTCTTCTATTTTATTCTATTATATCTGCTCAACAGGCCCCTCTCACACCACCTCTCACATGCTGCTATCAAGTATTAATATATGGAATGACAATAAAACAAATAAGTCAATATTTTATATATTAATTAACAGAATGATAAAAGATGAAATATTATAAATGATAAAATAGAGAACAGTCTGATGTCTTATTGGTACACAGCAGTAAAACAAACTTTCCTCTTACTGGCTTCATCTGGTGCTTTCAACTGCATTACCTGTCATTCCTCAGCAGATGGAGTCATCTCAGTTGTCACCTGACGACATCACAGTTCATTTTGAAACTGAGCAGAGGACCTGACGCTGATGTGTGTTTGAAAGCTGCGGGAAGAAAGCTAACACATGGACCTTTTTAATGAAACCACAAGCCTTTTTGTGGCGGGTATCACGATATGGAAATTTCATACTGTGATACCCGCAACAACTCGAATGGTTGGCATGTTGATGTTGTACTGTTACCCACGGCAACAACAAAAATGGCTGAGAGAGAAATTATTATCGACTCCACAGTGATTCAAATAAGAGAAGGGGCTTCAGTAGTGTGGAATAACCTGTGGTGTCCGCTCAGAGGAAACTCATTCAGCGGCTCCTCTGGCGGCAGCACAGTGATTCTGTCAGAAACGTTTGGTGATGTAAACCTGCGTGAAAGAACAATCTGTATGTGAATATGCAATACAGTAGTTCTGGTAGCATAACAACCTGTCCATCACATTCTCACTGTGACCTCGTCACATGTCCACGTTTGGTCATGGACTTTCCACGTCCACATATGATGTCCAAAGTACCCTGGGCGTGACTTCTGGGTGAAAGTAGGTGGTTGTTGGATGCATCCCTCTGGTGCATTTTGTTTTTCATTTCTTGCATCTGTGTCTCTCTTTCATCTGATGACCTCCTTGGTAAAATCAAGAAGCGTTTCCTCTTCTTGTTGATGTATAAACAGACGTCCTCCAGTTCAACCTTGTCGGCTATCAGCTGTGCAGCTTCTGTTTACCAGCTCTTCTGTTTCTCAGCCAGGTCCTTTGGAACGTCTCCAGAGCGATGTATTTCTCGTGCCAGGATGTCTGGCTCTGGAGTTCAGCCTCTTTGCTGATCAGCTCCTCTCCTGTCTCTGAGGGCTCCTGGGTCAGACTTTCTTTAACAGTGCAGTGGATGTCTGCCTCCATGAGATTCACCTTGACCCTAAATTGAGTCTTCTGTGTCTCCCAGCTCTGTTCTCTTTCCTTTACGTCTTTGATGAAGTTGTCCTTCCGAGGCTCTGGAGGAGTTCAGCATCTTTGTGGGTCAGGTTTTGTCCTGTCTGTGTGAGTTTTTGAACGAGACAGTTGTCCTCAGTGAGACTGAGGGTCTCAACGTCCCTCTGGTGGATTTGTTCCTCCATCAGATTGACCTTGATGTTGAACTGTGTCTCCTGTGTCTCCCATCTCTAGGTATTTTCTTCCAGGTCTGTTGCGATCTTCTCATTCAGAGCATCATATTTGGCCTGTCAGGCTTCCTCGCTCTGGAGAGCAGCATCTTTGCTGCTCAGCTCTTGGTGTGCCTCCGCCAGCGTCAGAAGGAGACTGTGTTGCTCCTGGCAGAGTTTCAGGAGGTCAGTGCCCATCTGGTTGATCTGTTTTTCCATCTGGGCGACCTTCTCCTGGTACTCACTCTACACCTGGCTCTCAACCTCCTGCCTCAATACCTGGTTGGTCTGGTTTGAGGCAGTTTTTTTTTCCAGCCTCATACCGTGCAACCATCTCCTCAAACTGCTGCTTGCTGAGGTGCTGGGCAGCCTCCATCTCCTTCTCCTGGCGTTGGAGAGCTAATGTGATCTGGTAGTTTTCTGTTTGCAGCTCACAGACTTTCTCAGCATAGTTCTGAACCCCTTGTCTCTGACCTCGAGCAGCTCCTCCAGATGTTTGATTTGGTCCTTCTTCTTGATGATGTGGCACAACTTTTGGTGTTTCTCCTCCTCCTGGTTTCCCCAAGAGGCATTGTTGCGCTGGTGGTAGTAGTTTTGGGGAGGTGCCCAACGTCCTGCAGCTTCACCAGCTGCTCTGTGTCTGTAGTTTGTTCTTCTGTCCATTGTTTTCTGTAGTGATGGCTAACAGACTTTGCTTGTCTTAGAAAGACTTGCCTTGTGTGTAACAGATCGTCTCTGTCGTAGACTCAACACAACAGTTTGTGTGACTGAAATTATATGAAAAACAAAAATTCCAGAAGCTTTGATGCTTTTACACATCACAAAGCACAAAACACCAACATTCTGATGTGGCTGTAAAAAAGGCCCAGGAATAATAAGCTTCTGCCTCATTAATCTGTGGACTTGATTTGTGTTCATGTGCGTCCATGATAAAGTAAATGCAGAATGAATAACCCCCCGTCATAGTTTTGTGGGTGAAGTTTAACTGTATTTCGTATTTAGGACCAATGTATGTTTCAGTTTTAGCTCTTGCTAACTCATGCGGTCTTGGAGCAATCAATAATGCTAATTACGTAACCAGTCTCTCCCGTAATCTTGATTTAAGTGTCTGCACAGTTTTAGTTTCCCTGTTGTTAGTTTAGTTACAGAGATTTTTTGTTTAATTGATTATGGGGCAATTTAGAGTCATTTTGTGAAGTGGATATATGTAAAGTTATGGCAGATTTCGCCATTAGAGGGCACGCGTTACCAATATAACAGGGCAGCAAAGGGAATTTGATTTACCTCCCTGTATAATATTCACTGGTGCTGTCTCACAGCCTGAACTAATGCCTGTTGCATCCTGCATACCTATTTGTTGTTAAGGTTGAATTGAATAATATAGTTTGTTCGGTTATAAATATGTATATATGTGTTTGTTCTTACTTTGTGGTGTCGTTAGGTTTGTCTTAATTGTGGGTTTTTGTTTTGTGTCACCTTGTTATTGTTTAAGATAATAAAAAATATTTAGAGTGAAAACCTTAGACACTGAAAAAACACCTTCTATATTACCTTGTCGACTAAAAATATCTTTATTAATTTAACCTTAATATCTTGTAATTTAATCATTAATTAACTAAACATTTTGGTTGTTTTGCTGCTTTATTTGCAGATGATGTCGTTCTGTCGCCTCATGTTTGAGTTACTTAAAAAACATGTAGGAACACATCAACACGTCCATGTCCATTCGCACATTGGACTTTTCTGAGTAGTTCATTTTTTTTAATTTCATTATAAATAAAAGTCGGTCGTCTTTAACCATTCAGCACCGTTGTCACTGGACAGGAAGCTGTCAGACAAAGTGTAGTCTGAAGGTTGACCTGTGAGACGGAGGAGGAAGTGAGAAGGTGCAGAGAGTTGACACACTCAGTAACTTGGCTGATAAACACGTGTGTTCTGTGTGGACAGTGTGGACGGGATCTGACGGAGCAGGTGAGGAGATTTAAACAGGACCAGTCTGAGCTGGTGTGTGATCAGCAGCACTGGGAGAAGACCAGAAAACACTGAGTTAATGAGGAGGCGTCTGTGTTGAGTCTGCAGCTCCATGACATCAGACTGTTTCAACCTGCTCCTGCTCTGTTTATTTATACAGCACACTTATTACATTACACAACGTCTCCCTCATCTTCATCACTTCCACTGAAACACTTTATCTTTACAACACTGTCATTAGATTACACGTCCTCCTCTTCATCCTTTGCACTCCTTCCATCTTTTATCTTCATCACTTTGTTTTTCATCCATCTTTCTGTCTTCCCTCTGGGTTTTTCTTCCTTCCCTTCATATCTACTTCTCAGTCTCTCCTTCTCATCATCATCATCAGGTACAACTGTTACCTCCTCTCTTCTCCTCTCCTCTGCTCTCCTTTCCTCTTGTTTCTTCTCCTTGCTTCCTTGCCTTCTCTTCCCTTTCTCCTTGTTTCCCCTACTCATTTCCTCTCCTCTCCTCTCCTCCCGTCTCCTCTCCTCTCCTCTCCTCTCCTCTCCTCTCCTCTCCAGCTGATCTTCCAAACTTGGTCATGTTCTTCGTCCTGCAGCCAAACACTCCTGAGCTTTAAACAACATCCATCACACACACATGCACACACACACACGCACACACACACACACACACACACACACACACACACACACACACACAGAGTCGGCTGTGGTTTTTGCTCTGTTTCTATTTTAGCTCGGCTCTCACAGACGGCGGTCATGGCTCGCTGCAGGAGTTACTTACGAGGACTCGCCATCTGTGTCACTGTGCTGCTACTGGTAAGCTAACCGCTAACTGCTAACAGCTAAGTGCTAGCTGCTAACAGCATGTCTGTGTTTGGTTATGATGGATGTGATGATGATGAGTGGCAATGGACAGAGATTTATTCAAAGAGAAAATTAAGAATGTTCTTAAAACGTATTTTGTTCAGTTGAACTCAGTCCTGCTTTTTGTTCTGAGATGGATTTAAAAAAAATTATCAACAAAACTTTTCTGCAGAATCCAAAATGTGAGGATTTAAATGCTGGAGCTAAAAATGTAACTAAATATTAATTCAATCTGACTAAGAAGAGCATCTGTTAAATATATTTTAACTAACTCTTTATGAATCAATTACAATTATTATAAAATATGTTAATGCTGAGCGGACTGGAGGATTCATATTCAACCTGTCTGATGAAATATATTTATGTTCTGCACTGTTGTTGTTGCCGTCATGTGTGCTTACTTATATGTTTATTAATCTGTGACATGGTTTTGACAACTTTAGCTGCTTGTTGCCAAATAATATTAAAATACAAAACATTTTTGATGATCATGATTAGGTTATAAAATATGACGCAGTGTTACAGATTCATCTACATCAGAGCATTTAATTAACATTAAAATTCTGCTTAAATAAATATATTTTTAATTATTACTCAGCGTATCAAAGAAGTACCAAGTAACCAGCACCCTCTCAGTACTAAAAAAATGTCCTCTTAATTAAAATTTCTTTAACATAAACAATAATCTGGCTTTCAACATTGTAGTAGAAGCAGAAGTAGTTGATGTTTTAAGGATAAATCGAGATACTTGATCTGAGCCAATGATGATGTTGAATTATCTTAAAGTGTTTTTAATTGATTAATTGCTTTTCCGAAAAAGCTCTTTATCTCAATCATTTCTAAAAACAAATCTAAAATAAGTTGTGGTGTTCCTCAGGGATCAGCTGTATATCTGCTGACGACACACTGCTTTACGTCTGCTGACGACACGCTGCTGTATATCTGCTGACGACACACTGCTTTACGTCTGCTGATGACACGTTGCTTAATGTCCGCTGCTTTATATCAGCTGACAACACGCTGCTTTATATCTGCTGACGACACACTGCTTCACATCTGCTGACGACACGCTGCTTTACATCTGCTGACGACGCGTTGCTTTATATCCGCTGCTTTATATCTGCTGACGATGCGTTGCTTAATATCCGCTGCTTTATATCAGCTGACGACATGCTGCTTTACATCTGCTGACGACACACTGCTGTATATCTGCTGACGACACGCTGCTTTACATCTGCTGACGACACACTGCTTTACGTCTGCTGACAACACGCTGCTGTATATCTGCTGACGACACACTGCTTTACGTCTGCTGATGACACGTTGCTTAATGTCCGCTGCTTTATATCAGCTGACAACACACTGCTTTATATCTGCTGACGACACGCTGCTTTACATCTGCTGACGACACACTGCTGTATATCTGCTGACGACACGCTGCTTTACATCTGCTGACGACACACTGCTGTATATCTGCTGACGACATGCTGCTTTACATCTGCTGACGACACACTGCTGTATATCTGCTGACGACACGCTGCTTTACATCTGCTGACGACACACTGCTGTATATCTGCTGACGACATGCTGCTTTACATCTGCTAACGACACACTGCTTTACGTCTGCTGACAACACGTTGCTGTATATCTGCTGACAACACGCTGCTTTATATCTGCTGACGACATGCTGCTTTACATCTGCTGACGACACGCTGCTTTACATCTGCTGACGACACACTGTTGTATATCTGCTGACGACGCACTGCTTTACATCTGCTGACGACACGCTGCTTTACATCTGCTGACGACACACTGCTTTATATCTTTACACACAGGACCAAACTGATGCTGTTTTTATTTGGATTTTGGATTTTATTGCAGAAAGTGTTGCAACCTTTAAAGTTTCAAAATCTTTAGCTCAGCTCTTCATTAAAATGTCTTGTGACTACTGTTATATTTTCACATTTAATATTCTTCTGTCATTTAAACATTCTTATTGCCTTAATCTATCTTATTTATTGTATTTATTTTCTATGTTATATATTATTATTGTTGTACAGTTTATATCATTATATTATTTGTCTTTATCGTTTCAATTTTGGGTGTAAATTAGTCTCCAGTTGTTTCACAGTTTATATTTGTTCACTCTCATTTCACCTGTAAAGCACATAATAACCAATATGCTTTGCAAACAAAGTTAGATTTTTGTTATCAGTATTGACACAAGTCAGCAATGAGCACAGAGACATTAAAGATGCGTACATGTAGAAAGCGTTTCCATGACTCAGAAGGAAAATGTTTCTGTCATGTGTTTGTGTAAAAATATAACGTTACATAATAATACGTGCTCAGTTGTGTAATTAGTGGTTAATCTTTGTTTAGGCTTGGTGTTCCTTCCTCTTTCTCTTCCTCCCCTTCCCTCCACTCCTCCTCCTCCTCCGTCCACTAATTCACTTTTACGTTATGAAATTTTAAAAATCAATGAGGATGAAATGACAAACAATCTCAATATGTCACTTTATCTTATTAAATGTTCAGAATGTGTCTTTAATATTATTACAACTAGCTGCAAAACAGATTCTTAATTCCGATGATTTCAGCCTCAGTTAAAGACTGAAAACATCCTGTTGTGGTGATTTCTATTTTTCTGCTTCCTGTTTTGACTCTTGTGTTGTTGTTGTTTACTTTATATGAGTTGATTACAGTCGTTAGTGACCACGTGTTGGTTTGAATAACAGTCTGTTTGTGTTATACGATGAGCCTGTTATGGTTTGTTGGCCATATCTTTGTATTTTACTGGGTTTATATCTTTTCTCGTCACATTTTCAGGAAGGTTGGATCTTTTCTGTTTTTTGTATTTTTTGTTTTGCAAATATTTATACTGTGTTTGATGTTTATGACAGTGTACAACAGATTCAAATCTAACCACATCAGTGTTTTTATAAGCTGTATCACTCACACGTTTACATGTTTATGTTCCAGTTTATATCTATTATTTTAAGAGTAACATTTTTTAAAATATTTGAAGTCTCATATTCACCTTCTTGTTTGGGTCTTTAATACATATCTAATGGTGGCTGTTGGAGGGAGCCTGAGATCTGATCCTTGTTGTGCACATGATGATAAATAAGTGAAAGCTACAGTAGCTGCAACAACTGATGACGTGCAGATAAAATCTTGTTCCCACAAAGTGATTCAGAGCGAGACTATTTCCCAAAGCTGCTGCTGTGAGCTGTGGAAACTTTAAGCGGAGGGAAATGCTGTTTTAGTGACTGTGGGACGGAGTGATGTCAGAGCAGAGCTGGCAGCCGATGGAGTCTGATGAGCGTCTCTCGGGGGAAACAGTTTGTCAGGAATGTTGCTACAGTTAAAGACTTCCTCCGTCAGTGAAACCCAACAAACACTCTGTCACTTTAATCCCACTTCATTATGTCTCTGCAGGTGTCTGGGGTGGTGATGATTGGCGTTGGATTCTCCTCCATTGACGGCAACACGCCGGTTGCCGAGGTAACTGTGTGTGTGTGTGTGTGTGTGTGTGTGTGTGTGTGTGTGTTTAACCCCAACAAATAAAGTGAAAGTTTTACTGGCATGTGCCGCCTGTTGGTCTGTTGTTGGAGCAACTTTCTCCATAAACCAGAAGGAACATAATTATCTTAATAGACGAGGGATTCAACTAATGACTGATAAACTGAGTGAACATACATTAATGAGCATTTAATATCTCTACCTACAAATTAGGGAGAAAAACACAATGAAATAACTGAATAAACTAAAAAATATAATCACTACAGGTCCATTTTTAACTTTATTAAATCATTGCAGTATTTTTGATAAATTATATACATATACAGTATGATATTTATTTTATGTATTTTTTTGGGATGCAGTGTGAACATTTAATGATTAAATAAATAAATAATACTAAATATAATCTAACTATACTATAAGATAAAATTAGATAAATCATAATTTGTATGATAAAAATAGAGATAATTTCAAGAAATGTAATATTTGAATATTAATACATATTTTATAGTTAAAACATTATCTACATAATCATGATTAAGATTTAATTGAGATAAATAAATATTATGTACATTTTAACAATTAAAACTAACATAATTATGATGTGAATAAATATTTTATAAATATTAGATAAATCACAATCTCTGTATTTATAATAAAGATTAAACACATAGCTAAATTAAAATGCTTATTATTTGCATATTTTCTAAACTTAAAAAATAATCAATGTTGATTAGAAGAAACATAATTAAAATAAATATTAGATATATTATAATTATTGTTATCTATACAATTAAAATAAAGATGTAGGCCTAATTAAAATGTTTTTATTTTTTATAAATATTGGAAAATTTAATTCAATTTTTATTTCTTTTAATTTTATATACTTTATAAATTCCCAAGGGGAAATTCATTTTTTTAATTCATAATCTATATGATTAAAGTATGAAAAAGTAAAGTAAAATTTAAGTAAGATATATTATTGGAATTATTTTCTATGGAATTAAAACAAAGCTAGAATTACACATTATTTGATTATTCATAGATAGAATTTTATTTAAATACATAAATATCTTGTAAATAATAGGTTATTGTAATCAATTATTATAAAGATATCATTAAAAATAAATATTGAACATTATTTTAAAATGTATATATAATTTAAAAATCCTAATCATTGTAATAGTGGTTAATTAAGTTTAATTAACATTATACTAGATATGTTATAATAATAATTATCTTTAAAGTTAAAAGAAAGATATAATTAAAATAAATAAATGAAGTAAATCAGAAAATTCCCTGTATTATTAAAATAAAGATATGGTTGATTTTTCAAGATAACCTATGAAATTGTAATAGAAGTACAGTTAACATAAAGATATAATTAAAGTAAATACATACATATTAGATATATTCCAATAATTAGACATCATCTATATAATCAAAATAAAGATAGAAATAAAAATATTTTAAATAACAGTTTTTTGTCCCATTTTAATATAATGATTATTTTTATATGTTTATGTTGAAGAATCACTGATGTTTAATTTTCATGCATTCATTTGATCACAAGTTTTGTTTTTATTATCAAAGAGTAAATTAACTTTTAATTAACTTTTTATTTATTTTAATTAACTTTTTATTAAACACTTTTTATTTTATTGATTAAAGGAAGAGTCTCGTTACACCATCAGTTGATTCTGTTTATCGCAGGTATATCTGCAGTTATTAGATAATAACAGACCTCATCTCTGCTGCAGGCTAACACTCCAGGCTACATTAGCTGCTAGCATAACACACTGTTGATGGTTGAGTTGCATCATGGGTAATGTAGGTGACAGGTTTTAACCAGGAAGAAGAATGTCTGGAATAAAAAAAGATTAATTCTGCTTCTGCTGCATCAAAGTTTATACTTTAAAAAATCCTGTTCATCATGAATTTATGAAACTTTACAGGTTGAATCATCAGTTTGGAATTTTTACTGCATGTTTGAAAACACGTGTTTTTTTTTTTTTTCATAAAATGTTGAAGCTTGTGAAAAGATGAGAAGTTAACTCCGACTCCCAGAGTGCATTTCACAAGGAAACATCCAGTCTCAGAGCTCTGAACTATTTTCTGTTCTCTGTTAAATACTTTGGGGAGAGACAGAAACAAAAATCTGCGTCTCAAATCAAATTTGTTTTTGTTTTTGTTTGTTTGTTTGCTCTCTGTGTCTCCCAGCTGTTCGACCAGTTGTCCAGTAGCGACGGCTTACTGGTGCTGCAGGTGTTCGGCCCCATCACAGTGATTCTGTCCATCATTGGCATCTGTGCTGCATCTTTAGACCTCAAACCTCTGCTGCTGGTGGTGAGACACACACACACACACACACACACACACACACAGAGGGGGCGGAGCTAATGTGTCATTATCTCTGCAGTTCTCTGCTCTGATATTCGTGGAGTTCGTGGCCATGATGGTTGTCGCCTCACCGCTGGTTCAGGTTCAAGCTCAGGTGACTCTACCTGTCTGTGTCTCTGTCCTCTTTGATTACAGTGTCACCCGTTCTGAGACATCCCTGCTGCCCCCTGCAGGCTGCAGTGTTCATCACAGCTGCCTGTGACCATATTTTAGCTCTTAACCACATTTAAACATCAGTCAACGACCGTAAATAATTCAGTTGCAGAAATGTTTTATATCTGGGTGCTGGACACAGACTGTAGGTTGATTTGAATAATTAGAAATTGTGTTGTTGCAAAATGTAATATATAGAAAGCTTAAAACTATAAAACTCTCCGTGCATCAAATCAATCTTTCCTGTTTCTCCATCACTGTTTTGTGTCTGCGTCCTGCAGATGGACGGTGCGGTGGACGAGGTGTTCCTGAACGTAACTCCCCTCCACAGAGCCGAGCGTTACATCCAGACTGAACTCAGCAAACTCCAGGCCTCCGTAAGACACACACAGAAACACGGGACATAAAGCAGTGCTAGGTATTTCACTACCTGAGGCCTCATGAAGCCAGCTCACCTCACCCAGGATATCTGGTCTGCCTAACCCGTCACATTGGCTGTCACACCGCACACAAACAACCAGCCCAGAGTTTTGTCTCTGCTAATAAAATAAATGCTTTGAGGCTTCTAGTTTTTAACAAGACAGTTTTAAACGTTCCAAAATGATGACTGATCTTTCTTTGATTTGACTCTATCTGGTCAGAATCACACTGAAGACTTGTCTGTTTCTCAGGACTCGTGTTGTGGTTTGAGGAGTTTTGAGGACTGGGAGAATCAACTTCCTGACACCTGTCTGTGCACGCCTAGCGTCTCCGACCTGCAGCACAGGTGAGACAGCAACACACGCAAAACTCAAAGTTCTCTGGCTGAAGAGTTCTGGATAAAAACAACAACTGATCATTCAAGATTTTTCCAAGAGTTTCTGGAAGAATTTACAAATCTTAATGATTTTATGATTTTCTAGAAACTATTTCTTGTTACGTTTTTGAGTTTTTTGAAGACTGAACATTTTTGAAGTTCTAGAAATTTCTTGTAAAGTGATGAAAGCCTGAGTTCTTTTAAGTTTCTGAAAGACTTTCTGGATTTCTGTAAAAGTTTTTGAGCTTCTAGATGAATTTCTGAATTTCAAAAAGTTTTTTGAATTTCTGAAAGTTACATAAGATTTGAAAGTTTGTTGAAGAGTTTTTTTGTTTTCTTAAACATTTTTAAAGTTTTTTTTAGGTTTCTAGAATTTATAAATCTTGATTTTACAAATTCTAGACATTTTTTGAGTTTCTTGTAGATTTCTTGAAAAGTTTTTGAGATTTTTTTCTAAAGTTGATGCTTTTCTGAATTTCTAGAAGTTTATTTTTTTCAGAAAGTCATCTGGATTTCAGGGTGAGTTTTTGAGTTTCTTGACAAATTTCTGGAATTCAAAAAGAGTTTTTGAGATTTCTCAAAATAGTTATAGATTCCTCGTGGAGTTTGAGTTTCTCTAAAATCTTACTGGAGGAATTACTGAGTTTATCAATTTTCTAGAAAAATGTTTACATCTTAATGATTTTCCAGATGTCTTTGCAAGCTTCTTATAGAGTTTGTAATTTATTTAAAAAGTTTTAAGAATATGATGAAAGTTAGAAGAATTTCTCGGGTTTTATAAGACTTAATACATCTTGATGATTTTCCTGACACTGTAAAAAAGCTTTTTGTAGAGTTTGTAAGTTTCTTGAAAAGTTTGTATAAGAAATAGAAATAGTTGGTTTTGAGCTACTAGAAGGATTTCCCAATGTGTAGTGAAGTTACTCAAAGAGCTTTTCAGCTTTTCGTAGATTTTACAAGTTATTTTCTAGAAATATTTAGAAGAACTCAAGTTTTAGAAAACATTATACATCTTGATGATTTGATGATTTCTAGACACTTTAACAAGCTTTTTGTAGAGTTTGTTTGTCAAAGACTTTGAAAGTTAGACACATTTTTTCATAGTTGTTTTTGAGCTTCTAGAAGGATTTCTGGATTCTGACCATTCAAGATATTTTAAGGTTTCGGTTATTCTCAGATGAGATGTTGCTCAGGTTTTGTTCCTATTCTTCGTCTCTCAGCTCTCAGCCTGGTAACTGGAGCTCAGAGGGGCCCTGTGTGATGGTGGGTGGTGACCTTTCCCCTCCGACCCAAAAAGTCAGAGATAAACTGTGGGTTCACTCTGAGGTAACTCAGCTACAGGAGTTCATTCTCTTTTTCACGGTCGTTAACTGCTTCTGCTTCAAATTAGATTTTCCCTCTTCCATCTACCTTCCCTCTGACACTTCTTCCTGACTTTCCTTTCCTTCTTCACTTCCTTCCTTCTTTTCCTCTTCCTGTGCTTCAGGTTTTATTTCCAATGTTTAATCAGTTTATGGTTCTTCTCTCTGCGACTGCAGCACTTCACGTTTACGTTTTCACACATGTGACACATTATGTTCGGCTCCTGTCTGCAAACACTGATGTTGATTTGAGCTTTGACCAGACTGCACCTTTCAACAAGTCCTCATTCTTGTCCTTACCCGACAGTGACCTCTGACCTCACTGTGGAGGATTAACAGAGAGTTTTCCTGATGTACTTCAACATGTGTTTTTATTAATGCAGCCCTGTGGTCCAATCCTGAAGAGCTACCTGAGCTTCCCCATCAAACTGCGGATAGGAATCATTTCAGCCTTCGCCACCATCACGGTACAGTTAACACACCGTCTTCCTGTTCGATCGAACAGTTCTGTCTCCTTGTTGTTGCTTTAAAGCGTCAGTATGATGCTGTATATTATATATTCACTGCAGACTGCGGCTGTTCCTGACGTTAACACAAAGTTTAAACTTAAATTAGCTGACTGTCAGAAAACACTCAGACACAGTCTTTATTTTTATGTTTGATCATCGTCTGTAGAAACACTGTGTCTATTATAAGAGCCATTTGAAATCATTTATCACGTGTTTCAAAACCAAATCATATTTTAAATGCTGATTAAATTAATTTTCCTACAAAACATGACAACAACTCAAGAAATGAAAGTCAAATATCATTTATAGAAAACAAGAAAGTGTCTGATAATTACAACAGCATTTGTGTTGGCTGAATACAGTCTCATAAAATACCGACCACTGAGGAGAGCGATGTCTGTGCCGATGTTTATATGATATTCTGGAAAAAGTTTAAGTTTGAAAAACTGATTAAGAGTTTCTAGAATTGTTTATGAGTTGGTGAAGAGTTTACAAGATGCTAGAAAAGTTCAGATATAAATTATTTTTAAGTACAGCTCAAGAGTTTTTGGAAACATTACAAGCTTTTGAAAAAAAAAAATCAACAATAAAAATGAATCTAAAAGTTTCCTGAAGTGTTGCTAGTTTCAACAAAGGTTTATATAAGAGAAGTGTCATGAGTCCCTGGAAGAGTTTCAAATGTTCTAGATCAGGGTTTGTAGCAGAGGCCATGCATGTCTGGAAGCATTGTATGTTTGTGGGAAAGTTCATTATACCCTTTCAGAAGCGCTTATGAAAATGTGGATCAGTTCACATGTTTCTGGATTCATTTGTAGCACAGTCTAACACAGAGTTTGAGTTTCTAGAAAGCGATTAAAGTATTCTAGATGGTTCCTACTTTGGGCCGGAGTTTCTACATATTCTTTACTTTTCTGGAAACATTACAAGCTTCAGAAAATTTCCAGGAAAAAGTATCTAAAAGTTTCCTTAAGTGTTGCTAGTTTTCAGTAACCTAAGTGTTATGAGATTCTGAGAGAGTTCAAAATGTTCTAGATTAGGTTTCCACTGTGTACCAGAGGTCATGCATTTCTCGAAGCATTTTATATTTGTGGGAAAGTTCATTATACCCTTTTAGAAGTGCTTATGAAAATGTGGATCAGTTCACGTGTTTCTAGATTCATTAGCACATTCATTCAGCATTACATGTTTGTGGGAAACTTCATTGTACCCTCTCAGAAGTATTTAAGGGTATGTTTGCAAGATTCTGCATAAGCTTATGTGTTTCTAGATTAATTTCCAGCACATTCTAACACAGAATTTGAGTTTACAGAATGTGTTTAAAGTATTCTAGATGGAGTTTCTACATATTCTGTACTTTTCTGGAAACATTACAAGCTTCTAGAAATGTTCCAGGGAAAAAAAGTATCCAAAAGTTTCCTGAAGAGTTTTCAGTAACCTAAGTGTTATGAGATTCTGAGAGAGTTCAAAATGTTCTAGATTAGGTTTCTTCTTTGTACCAGAGGTCATGCATTTCTCGAAGCATTTTATATTTGTGGGAAAGTTCATTATACCCTTTTAGAAGCGCTTATGAAAATGTGGATCAGTTCACGTGTTTCTAGATTCATTAGCACATTCATTCAGCATTACATGTTTGTGGGAAACTTCATTGTACCCTCTCAGAAGTATTTAAGGGTATGTTTGCAAGATTCTGCATAAGCTTATGTGTTTCTAGATTAATTTCCAGCACATTCTAACACAGAATTTGAGTTTACAGAATGTGTTTAAAGTATTCTAGATGGAGTTTCTACATATTCTGTACTTTTCTGGAAACATTACAAGCTTCTAGAAATGTTCCAGGGAAAAAAAGTGTCCAAAAGTTTCCTGAAGAGTTTTCAGTAACCTAAGTGTTATGAGATTCTGAGAGAGTTCAAAATGTTCTAGATTAGGTTTCTTCTTTGTACCAGAGGTCATGCATTTCCGTAGGCATTAGCCTATATGTTTGTGGGAAAGTTAATTATACCCTTTCAGAAGCGCTTATGAAAATGTGGATCAGTTCACGTGTTTCTGGATTAATTTCTAGCACATTCTAACACAGAGTTTGAGCTTCTAGAAAGCGTTTACAGTATTCTAGATGGTTCCTACTTTGGGCCGGAGTTTCTACATATTCTTTACTTTTATGAAAACTAATAGGTTTGTAGGAAGTGTTTATGGAAAAGTTTACCAGATTTTAGATCAAGGAAAAACGAGCTCTGACTTTAAATATTCCCACTACACTAAATAAAAGTCTAGATAGGTCACACAGTTTTTTTTTCCAGTTTTTCCAGATGGAGGACGAAGGGAAGATGGTGTTTGTCTACAGAAAACATATTTCAAGATATTTAAGATGGAGTCACTCTGTCCAGTTGTTGTGAAGTCTTTTCTTTGTATCGTCTGTATGTTGTATTGAGACATTATAAAGAGTGAGAGATGACGTGTGTCTCAGAATGTGTTGGATATAAAACGTGTCACGGCTCGTGTTGCAGATGGCGGCCATCGCTCTGTGTCTGACGTTGGGTCTGGAGGAATACTGGAAGACACCTCCGGTAGAAACGACAGTCGATGACTTCAACAGAGTGAAGTATCAACCCAAACCCTCCCTCACCTGACCTCTGACCTCTGACCTGCAACCATTCAAACTGCTGGTGATGATTGTGAGAGTTCATTAAACTATCCTCCTCCTCCAGGATCTGAAATCTTTTCTAACACAGCATATTTATATTTGACAGAAGGTCAGTTTGAGAAAACTGAAGAAAGACCATTTGTAAATCAATAATAATCGCGTGTTGAACTTGTGTAGAAAATGTTTGCTGGCACGCCTCCACGGTGAACGAAGAATCCAAAAAGGGAGAACATTATGATTTAAAATGTGTCAGTACAGTCGGGCCGTGTAACGTGCCTCAGCGTGCACATGACCGTCCCAAATGTTTGAAGGATTCTACAGTCGGTTGATGATCGACGTGCAAATCAGTTTTCAGATGCTTCGTTTTTTGTGTATTTTTGCATCACCTCAAAAATCCCAAATAGCCCATGAAATAAGAAAAAGTAATCCAATAATCTTCATCATAGGCTACAGTCATTTTATGTATTCATTTGCTTACAGGTCTATTTTTGAACAAATAATTGAAGTGATTATGCAGCAGCCATTTTTACTTCAGTAAAGAAGGAAAATTCTTGAAGTCATATTTTTGTCTTCATCTCTCATGAGACTCAAAACTACAATAACAGCAAAGTTTATGAAAAATGACGACAAGTTTTGAAGCTTTAAAGCCCCGAACGTTAAGGATGCACGATGTATATGAGGCTGATAAATTATTGGCTGATAACGGGACATTTTTATAATTATGCATTATTCCCATAATTACAATTATAGCTGATAATATGAAGCCAGACTGCTCTCCCTGACTCAATAAGGGCAGCGTCTACACACCAATACAGTGGGTGACGGAAGCACCGTTCTTTGTGTTTGTTGTGATAACAGTAGTGATGTCAGGTTGATCTGGTTCGGTCAGAGATGTGGAATATTAAATCAGACATATTTCCTCACATCATCTCAGCCTGTCTGACCCACAGGTGAACATAAACTTTTCTGTTTAAAATACAAATGTGAAATTATCAGTTATCGGCCATGAGAAGCAGCTAGTTATTGGTTAACTGTATCGGTTGGAAAAAAATCCATACTGATTCATCCCTACCAGAGAGAGTATTTGGGGCAGCCCTGCTCTGAACGTTAGTGTTATAAATTGTAATGTTTCAATGAAAATACATGCGGTACTGATCACATGATGGATAAATGAGACTTGGGTTTTACTGTATGAGTACTTTACTGTATGAGCCCCGACATAAAAAGTTGTTTGGAAAAACCTCATCTGAACTCTGTTTTTAGCCTCACTGTAGCCTGTAGCTCTGACTGCCTCTCTGGGCACCACGCTCACGTGTGTCGGGGCTTCAGGACACTTGGATCACTACGGACGAGCAGTATGGAGATATTTTGTGGTTTCAATGATGTGTTTTTGGACGTTTGAATCTGGGGCGCCGTCAGCCTCCATTAGGTGGAGTTGTGTTGCTACCTCCTCTCCCCTTGGATCTCTGCAAGTGATGTGAGGACTCTAAAACTTCATCTGAGCCTCCCTCGGCATATGGCTGAGTAGATAATGGCTGAATTTACATTTTTGGGTGCACTATCCCTTTAATGCCAATAAACAACACAAGGGATTTTTGGCTATATCTGATATATAACATCTCATTTGACCGATAACTGATATCTATATATCCCTTGTCCCCTCCTAATGTCAGTGATCATCATCAAGTCTCTTCTGTAGTGAATTAACATCATATTATACACACAGACTGTGATGGTGACGGCCCACCAGCAGGTGGAGACATGAAACACTGTTCAGTGTGTGTAACATTCAGTCATTGTGAGAAAGAAGAAACATCATGTTGGCTGATATTTATGACATGCCGATATTATCATGCGTCCCTAAACAACACTGTCACTGTGCACTGAACATACGGTGGCGTGTTGGGGCTGAATGGTCAGAGTTTCCAGCAGGAAACAAGCCAAATAAAACTGTGTTTAAATGTGTTGTAACTCACTGACGTTCCCCATCACACAGTGATGCATGTGTCTGTACGTCACTGTGGATCTGATGAGTTACAGTTAGTGTTAAAAGTGAGTTCAGTCGTGCACACAGTTTGTGTCTGACAGGAAGCTGTGCTGAGTTGAAAAAGGTCAGAGTTCATGTCTTTGCCTTATTCATGCAATCCAGCTCATCAAAATAATATCTTTATAGTTCAATGAAATCAAAATAAAATGCCTTTAAAATGTGTCCTTAATGTTTTTATGTTGATATGACAGAATTAAATGCTCCTGACAAAGGTCATGTGACGCATCAGTTTTGTATCCAGTGAGCTCCAAACTTTGATGTTTCTGTGTTGTATTAAACTAAAGAGTTGAGTTCAATCTGTTTCTTCAGTTACTTTAATTCATGAAGAATGCTCGCCTTTCTTTGGATTCTTCGCCCACTGAGGAGGCGTGACACAGAGACGAAGGTAACACAGAGACGAAGGTAACACAGGGCGAGGGACTGATGTACAGATGGTCATTCTGCAGGTCAAATGTCTTTCAGATCGTTCTTTATCCAGTCATGATGTTCATGTGATTAAAGTCTAAATACAGAAGGAGCAGCTGGTTGTGATGAAATGTTTGGCTGTCACCTGTAATAAATAATAATAATAATAAAGTTTATTTTATCAGTGATGTGTGTGGTCTGTAGCTGTAGTTTCCACCAGCAGCCACAAGATGGCAGTAATGATCCTAATATTAAGCTGCAGCAGCTCTGTGAGGACAAAGTGTCTCCGTCTGCGTCCCTCCCTCGGCCTCTCTGCTGATGCTCTGTGCAGAAATTAGATTGAATATTCAAATCATTTTCCAGCTCCAGATTTATTTTGAAAGGCTGACAGATGGAAAACAAGTTTTTAACTCCACACACACACACACACACACACACACACACACACACACACACACACCTGTCTGAGTGTCATCCAGTGAGTCACCGTGAGGTCCTCCACCCTCTGCTGCAGCTCCAACTCCTCTGCTCATCGTTCTTCATGCGAAATAAAACCAGTCCCCTCAGCCTGTCTCTCCCAGTAGAACCAGTCCACTCCATCCCAGTAGAACCAGTCCACTCTGTCCCAGTAGAACCAGTCCATTCAGGAAGGATCCACCTGAGCTCAGTCAGCTGTGACTGTGACACACCTGTTTGTTTGTTTGTTTGTTTGTTTTGTGCAGAGATAAATAAATAACCTCGTCTACAACATAATAATGACGTCATGCTCACTTTGATCTCCTGGAACAAAAACACAAAACACTGATTTAATGATTTTATTATTCTTAATGTGGAAACACGTCCAGCTGTCTCACAGATACACAGCAGAGCTCCATGGACCTTCACACCTGCTCCTTCTTCTTCCTGATGTCACCGTGCCGCCCGCCACGTGGACATGATAACCCTTAATACACATAACCTTATTCATCCCTACAACAGGAAATACTTTTTCCCTAACCTGATATGAAGTGTGCGCTGCACATGTGAGCATTTTTGATGATGGCCTCCGTCCAGTCCTTTGGTCTTATCACATTTAACCATAGTTGTCTTTGTTTTTGTTGACGGGCAGTGGCGGCTGGTTTTGAGCCATGACTCCTTCTATTCTGGCTCCCAATAACACAACAAGACAAACACATTTTAACACTCCTATGGAGCCTACAGCCCTGTGGGGTCTGTTCCTATGCAACAACCATAACGTCTTTCTTGTTTCTTTAAAGTTGTTAAAACAAAGCAGCTCTGCAATGCTCAGGAAAGGGAAATCCTCACAGGATGGCTTGCTGTTTATATATGTTCTTTGAGTGTTTATCCAGCAGCGACAATGCACAATACATGTATGATATAACATAGCATGAAGCACATTTCCATCTGTCGTCTCCTCGTGTTCAGACGTGCAGCAACAGCAGCAACCTGTTTATAGGTTTGCTATTCTGTATATTTTGGATTTATTAAAATGTAGATGTTATATTTTCAGTCTTTCACAGATCACAGTGTTTGTGTGTGGGACTCACACACTGTGGTTTCAGACACACTCTGCTCTTTCACAGGACGCAGGATTTCCTCTGGAGGCTGAACTGGTGACTGATAACTTTATGTCCATGCGTCCATTCTACCTGCACAAAAAACACAGGAGATAATGTGTTTGTGAAGACAGACAGTTGACTTCTGTGGGTGCTGCCTTTTTAATTATTCATACATAAATGACTATTAAAGGAGCACTGTGTCAGCTTTAGGCAGGTTAGTGCTGAGGACTGCAGATTACAACCAGCTGAAACTTCTCCTGGTCAATGCAAGATAAGTTTTGCATTTTAAAAAATCTGGAAGGGCTGACATGAAAACATGAATGTCCCCATCTATGGCCAGTGCTTAGTTTGTCCACTCTGGGCAACTGTAGAAGCATGGTGGACGTATGATGACGAGGACGCACTGGCACAAGTCATTTAATTGATTTAATGATTTCACGCATGTTTGATGTGACTGATTTGTCAACACAAAATATTCTAGCATTCAAACTAGCGCGAGTAACGCAACGAGAAAATTTGCATCACGTTTGTGTGAACGCAACACAAGGTAACAAAAACACAAGGATTCATATATTCAGCTGATTTGACTTTAAAAAATAATCCATTGGGTGTAATATGAAAAATAAGGTAACAATTTGAAGACGTCTTTTTAAAGGTGCGGACACACCAAACCAACATCAGAGAACTAGCGGCGACGAAAGCCAACTGTTGCGTCGTCTACGTCACCTCACGTCGCCCTGTGTCAGTTGCATTTGAACACACTACACGGACTACATCCGACGGCCAAGTAGCACGTACATTCTGCGCCTGCGTGAGAGAGAGCGGAGTGAGAGAGTGGTACATCCTGTCAGCCGAGGGGTTTCCTATCTGTGCAGCCGAGCACCGCAGCACCTCCACGGACTATTACATCCAGACGGTCCCGGTGTTTCCTCCGCAGGCTCCACTTCACTCAGCTGCCCGATAAACCCGCTGCTTCTTCCCACTTTAACCTGAATAACAAACCAGGGCTCGGTGCTCCGGTTGGATCCAAACGGAGAGCCGGGGCTAGCTCAGAGACTAGCGGAGGCTAACTGGCTGTGCTTCCCTCCGGTCATGCTGCGGCTAACGCTCCGCTAGCCGCTCCCAGCTAGCTCCGGTTTGTTATTCACAGTACCGGTTCACCCAATACGCACACTACGCGCGTTGCGTAGGGCCTCGCAAACCAATGGAGGCCCCGTTACCTCGGCAACGTTGACGCGGGGAGAAAAAAAAAAAAGACGAGATGACCGTCCGCAGCGCGCGTGTGTCTCTCCGCATTCCCAGCGCACAAAAGGGACAGGCCACGATGAAGCGCAGTTTCCCTTCTGGATATGAAAAGAGGAAAAAGAAACTGCATGACAATGAGCTTCGGGAGCAGCAGTCAGGTAACTTCCCTCTCTGTGTGAGAGAGTGGGAGGGACTAGTCTGCGTTTGACCTACATTACAGGGCGGTTAGCCCGTAGTGAGCCCCCAGTCTCTGTGTGACTCTTGCTGGCTTCTGTTATAAGTTGTAGCGTAGTTACAACTACAATTAAGCAAACATTATACTACATACATGGAAAGTAATGGAATATTGACTAAGAATAAATGTTATGTGCTTGGATAGACAGTACACAGGCAAATATAAATGCATAAACAGTGCTAAATGAATCATAATTATAGTCCCAGGAGCGTCTGAGTGGTCTGGCCATCATGAGTATCAACCATGAGGTGGGGAAGAAAATATCATATGACGACATCATTGATGATTTTGCATCCAAAAAGTGTAGAAAGGGACACTTTTAATGGTGAGTTAACTATGTAGGTTGTATCAATACACATCCTTTTCTATTATGACTATATGTGATGTGTAAATGTGTCCATCTATCTATTGACCTTCAGTCTTTGTGCTCTTGTGTGTGTAGATGCTGTTACTTTGATTTAGATTACTTAGATTGTTTGTTTACACATTAAATTTGATTTGATTTGTTCTAATTTGTTCTGATTTTATTCTTAGTTAGACCAACAGGTGGCGTCGTGGTGACAGTGCAATATGTTTAAAGGGGGGATGAGTGGAAGCACTGCGGTGTCAGGTGCTGTTGAATTCAGTGAGGAGGGCCCCTTTGCAGAATTTTGCCTAGGGCCCCATGGAGGTCTGAACCGGCTCTGGTTATTCAGGTTAAAGTGTGAAGAAGCAGCGGGTCTGTGGGGCAGCTGAGTGAAGTGGAGCCTGAGGAGGAAGCACCGGTTAGCCCCGGTTTCACTACAGGCAGATTCACTCGCTACAGGGGCGAGGAAATAAAACCTGAACAGCCAATCAGAGTGATCTCTCTCACCGACAAGCTCCGTCGCCGATTCAACATGCTCAATCAGCTGAAAAGACGCAGACGCCAAAGTGCCGACGGTGCGGGACACACCGCAAACACTAGGCCGACAGACGCTCACCGACGGCCCGACTTTGGTCGACGACCGACCGTCGGCTTGGTGTGTCAGGGCCTTTAGACGTTCCAACTCTGAGTCTTTTATAAATTAGTTTGATCGTGATTTGTTTTGATCTCGAAAAACTGTCACTGTAACATTTATCATTTATAAAGTTGGGATGATTTTTGATGGTCAAACTATTTTATTTTATTTTGGATGCTTTAACTTATTCATTTTACTTCCATAATACTCAAAGTGTCAAAGCTGTTTTTAATTTTGGCCAGTCTTTTAAAATAAGTTAAAATAAATAAATGCTGAAAAGCTTCTTTAAGTCAAGCGTTACCCACTGAACCCATAAACCCTGTGTCACACTCAGTGTCTGACAGCAGCTCCCTGTGAGGCGGATGTCTTAGTTACAACATGATTGAGCTAACTGGAGTAGTTTCATGTCGTATCCGACAACGGGAGGCTTTTAACAGATGACGTCCTGATGTTAGCTTTGCTGCTGCTGTTAGCTGTCCCTGTCAGCTGATGCTTTCTAGACATCGTGATTTCCCAAAACTGAATAAATACCACACATAGCAACACAAAACTGCTTTGCTAGCTCAATCATGTTGTAACTAAGATATCCGCTGGAAAAAATATTTTTTTCACGGACCGTTTACTGAGTTTTTTTTTACATGGCAGCGGAAGCTATAAGAACGAGCTAACCCTCGTCTGCTGAGTTTTAAAAATGCCAGCTATTCTGTTGCTTTCTGTTGACGTCACATCCCTCCTTGAGTATATCCAATCAGCACCAAGTAAACCCCAAGCCCCAGCCAGGAGTCTCTCAGGGCTGTTCTGAGTACCTACCCCGAGGCAGGGACTTGTTTAGCCCCTGTAAAAGTTCCTGAACTCTGTCCTTCGGGGGTGGTTCCTGCGGTGGAAACGGACCTTTATTCTCAGTCACAGATACTTCAGTTTCACAATCACAAGAAAACCTTGATTCAAACACTTGAGCAAATACATTCACTTTTCCTCTCTGGAAACAGAAGCAAAGAAGTCAACTGCAACTCCCAGGGTGCATTTCAATGCGGAACATCCAATCAGAGAGCAGAATTCTGTTCCACACTCCGTCACTGTGGAGCTGAAGATTACACTTCATAGAAATGTGATAAACATGTACAAACAAAATGCAAAGCAGCGCTGGCAAAGGCTCATGGGTACTGTAGTGTGTGGAGCCATTCCCTATAATAGACTGAGGGTGGGGAGAGAAACAGGATTTGTCAGGAACAGTCAGTAAAATAAATAAAACTGACAGCTGTAACAAAGGAAACATACCCCCCCCCCACCCAACACACACACACACACACACACACACACACAAAGTGTCAGCAGCTGACCTCTTGAACTCTGAATTTTCAGTGTTGTGAGGTCTGTGAGGTTAAACATCGTGTTTTAGGGTGGAATTTCCTGCTGGCACAGGATGTTGATTCTTATAAAGCTGCTCCTCTCCTAATCGTGTCATCAAGTGCGTTGGCGGGATGTTTCTCCTCGGGCGCCACCAGGGCTGTATCTTGTTCTTTTTACAATCTGCTCACGGGGACGGAAACAAGTCATCTGAATTCTATGATTACTTTCTGAACTTCTGTAATCTGTCTGAGCGTGCCCAGCTGCCAGAGCGCCATCTCACATGGTGTTCTGGGAGGAGTCAGCACAGTACCAGTGTGTGTGTGTGTGTGTGTGTGTGTGTGTGTGTGTGTACTTATACATGATACATACTGAGGAAAGTGTGTAAAAATACACCTGGTCGCCCAGCCTCTCAGGATACCTTGTGTCAGAGTTGCATGTACCCCATGCACACCGTTTGACCATTGTTAAACTTCAAATCTTTCTGTAATGCATTTCAATGGACGTCCAGGCAGAGGATGTCTGAGTGTATGGGAATAGCTATACGCACTGTGATTGGCTCATCGCGTTTGAGGGCGGGGCTTAGCCATAGGTCAGTTGGCACTGGGTTGCAGGTTCTCACAAAGAGTCACATGTACAAATGAAAGGCAGCAGCTACACCCAGTTTAAAGACTGGCTTTATCTACATGTGATGTGTGTGTGTTTCAGGGAACATGCACGTTACTGCATGCAAAACAAGTTTAAACAAACAACAATGTTCTTTCTTGATTTCCGATAGTTTGGGGATTTTGTGCGGCTGCGGGGGAGTTCCCACTCTGCAGACAAAACCACAAACACAGACAGTTTAAAACTCATATTTACATTTGACTGATTACAAGGCGACAAAAACAACAGTTAGACTCAGATAAAGCAGATCAGTAACATGTGATTAGTCTTTGCATGTGTACATAAAGTTTAAGGGTTTGAGAGCGGCGTGACTCTCATGTTGTATCTGTGAGTAGGAACTGTGGGAGGATTCTGCTGTTTGACCTTTAAGAGGAATTTAAATTACAGCTGCTTGTTTCCACACGATGAACACCTTATAGGTGTCATCGTGTGGAGACGAGACGTGCACAGGAGATATTCAGCACTCAGGGACTGTGTGGAAATTACTCACATAAACTCTCTGTGAGCTGAAACCATTTCAATCACTGTGAAATGTTGCTGTTGTCCCTGGCTTCATATGAGCAGAGGAAATCTCTGCTAGCTGCTAGGCTAATTTATACAATGTAACATGCCATAGACTTGTGCTAACAACGTTAGCATGTTGTATTTATGGGGGAAATGTGCCAAACTTTAAATGAGACAAAGAATAAAGTGATTTTGATAAAACATCTGTATTTTAAGTTCCGATTCGGTCATGTGTTTTTTCCATGATATGTTCATGGACCGTCAGAAAATTGGAAATCCAACAATAATTTCTGTTTCTACAGTCGTGGCTCTGATGAATGGCGTAGTTTTGGCAAAGGAAACAAACCTGTTTTTTTGATCTGTGTTAAAATAAATACAACATAGCCAAATAACCCCTGAGCCAAAATAAAAAACAAAACATATATCCTCTCCAGTGCTGAAAAATATATCTGACATGCCTCCCCTCTTTTACACCACCTCCTCCGCCCTCATAGATACCCAACAGTGTTTAAGTACAAATGAAGTGAAGTGTTAATTAATTAAATAGCGTCTGTCTCAAGTTGAACAAACAGAGATGGAAAAGCAGATACAACACTTTAGAAATGGAACAAAATAAAAATAGGAAAATAAAATACAAACTAAAGTCGATTTGGAATCATAACACCTCAACATTACATCACAGACGTTCTCGCTCAGTGCTCTCCTCTCCTGCCAGCTCTGCTGGGTGAATCTGCGGTGGATCGGTTCTGTCTGTTCTCTGGTGTTTTGTTGCTGTTAGCACCTGCTGCTGTTTCTCCATCACACTTCAGCAACGTTTTACCACCAGCTAAATGAGGGAAATAATAACCAAGCTCTCTGCTGGATAAATAACCACGGAGCCCCGCAGGAAGCTCAGCCACTGCCCCGGAGAGCTACGTATATTACTGACTAAATAAAGTTTAAATATAATGTCGTCGTCGTCGTTGTCGTCCTCCGCTTATCCGGGTCTGGGTCGCGGGGACAGCAGCCTCAGCAGAGAAGCCCAGACCGTCCTCTCCCCAGCCACTTCCGTCAGCTCCTCCGCGGGAACCCCGAGGCGTTCCCAGGCCAGCCGGGTGATGTAATCCCTCCAGCGTGTCCTGGGGCGGCCCCGAGGTCTCCTCCCGGTTGGACATGCCCGAAACACCTCCCAAGGGAGGCGTCCGGAAGGCATCCTTACCAGATGCCCGAACCACCTCAACTGGCTCCTCTCAATGTGGAGGAGCAGCGGCTCTACTCCGAGTCCCTCCCGGATGTCTGAGCTCCTCACCCTATCCCTAAGGCTGAGCCCAGCCACCCTGCGGAGGAAACTCATTTCGGCCGCTTGTATTCGCGATCTCATTCTTTCGGTCACTACCCAGAGCTCATGACCATAGGTGAGGGTTGGAACGTAGATCGACCGGTAAATCGAGAGCTTCGCTTTCTGGCCAAGCTCCCTTTTCACCACAACGGACCGGTTAAGCGCCTGCATCACTGCTGACGGCGCCCCAACCCGCCTGTCATTCTCCCGCTCCATCCTACCCTCACTCGTGAACAAGATCCCGAGATACTTAAACTCCTCCACCTGAGGAAGGACCTCCCCCCTGACCTGGAGTGGGCAATCCACCCTTTTCCGGCTGAGGACCATGGCCTCAGACTTTGAGGTGCTGATTCTCATCCCAGCCGCTTCACAGTCGGCTGCGAACCGCCCCAGCGCGCGAGAGCTGGAGGTCACTGTTCGATGGAGCTAGGAGGACCACGTCATCCGCAAAAAGCAGGGACGAGATCCTCCCGTCACCGAACCTGACACCCTCCACCACTCAGCTGCGCCTAGAAATTCTGTCCATAAAAGTTATGAACAGAACCGGTGACAAAGGGCAGCCCTGGCGGAGTCCAACCCTCACCGGGAACAGGTCCGACTTACTGCCAGCCACGCGAACCAGACTCATGCTCCTTCGGTACAGGGACTGGATGGCCCTTAGCAAGGGGCCACCAACCCCATACTCCCGGAGCACCCCCCACAGGATGCCCCTGGGGACACGGTCGTAAGCCTTCTCCAAATCCACAAAACACATGTGGACTGGTTGGGCGAACTCCCATGCCCCCTCCAGCACCCTGGCGAGGGTAAAGAGCTGGTCCATGGTTCCGCGTCCGGGACGAAAACCACATTGCTCCTCCTCAATCTGACGTTCAACTATCGACCGGACCCTCATCTCCAGCACCCTGAAGTAGACCTTACCGGGTAGGCTGAGGAGTGTGATCCCCCTGTAGTTGGAACACACCCTCTGGTCCCCTTTCTTGAAAATGGGGACCACCACCCCGGTCTGCCACTCCAGAGGCACTGCCCCCGATGTCCACGCAATGTTGCAGAGGTGTGTCAGCCAGGACTGCCCTACAACATCCAGAGCCTTGAGATATCCAGGACGAATCTCATCCACCCCCAGGGCTCCGCCGCCTCGGAGTTGTTTCACTACCTCAGCAACTTCTGCCCCAGAAATTGGACAACCCACCCCTGAGACCCCCGTCTCTCTTTCCTCACTGGAATATGTGTTGGTGGGATTGAGGAGCTCCTCAAAGTATTCCTTCCACCGCCCGACAATGTCCCCAGTTGACGTCAGCAGCTCCCCGCCCCCACTGTAAACAGTGTGAGCAAGTTGCCGCCTCCCCCCCTGAGGCGCCGGACGATTTGCCAGAACCTCTTTGGAGCCGATCGATAGTCTTCCTCCATGGCCTCACCAAACTCCTCCCACGCCCGAGTTTTTGCCTCAACGACTGCCGCCGCTGCGCTCCGCTTGGCCCGTTGGTACCCGTCAGCTGCTTCCGGAGACCCACAGACCAACCATGCCCTGTAGGCCTCCTTCTTCAGCCTGACGGCTGACGCCTGATTACCGCCACGACTGGCCCCAGCGGCCTTGCGACCACAGCTCACAACCGCCACCTCGACAATGGCAGAGCGGAACAAGGCCCATTCGGACTTAATGTCCCCCTCCGCCCTCGGGACGCGGTCGAAGCTCTCCCGGAGGTGGGAGTTGAAGATCATCTGGACAGGTTCTTCCGCCAGGCGTTCCCAGCAGACCCTCACTGTTCGTTTGGGCCTGCCAGGTCTGTGCGGCGTCTTCCCCCACCATCTGATTCAACTCACCACCAGGTGGTGATCAGTTGACAGCTCTGCTCCTCTCTTCACCCGAGTGTCCAGAACATATGGCCGCAGGTCAAATGATACGACTACAAAGTCGATCATTGACCTGCGACCTAGGCTGTCCTGGTGCCACGTGCACCGATGGACATCCTTATGTTTGAACATGGTGTTAGTTATGGCCAAACTGCGACCCGCACAGAAGTCCAATAACTGAACACCACTCGGGTTCAGATCGGGCAGGCCGTTCCTCCCAGTCACGCCCCTCCAGGTCCCGCTGTCATTGCCCACGTGAGCGTTGAAGTCCCCCAGCAGGACAATGGAGTCCCCGGTTGGGGCACTGTCCAGCACCCGTCCCAGGGACTCCAAAAAGGGTGGGTACTCTGAACTGTTGTTCGGTGCATAAGCACAGACAACAGTCAGGACCCGTTCCCCGACTCGTTCTCCTCCGAGAACCGTCACTCCTCCGAGAACTGTCACCTTATCGTGGTGGAGGAGTTTGAGTGCCCTAATGACCCTAGGAGCTATGCTGTCGGGGGCATTTTGCCCCTGGTAGGGTTTCCCATGGCAGATTGGTTCTGGGCGAAGGGTCAGACGAAGAACGGTTCAGAAGACCCTTCATGATGGAGACAATCAAGGACACGTGTACCCGGCCCGGAGGGTTACCGGGGCCCCGCCCTGGAGCCAGGCCTGGGGTTGGGGCCCGTGGGCGAGCGCCTGGTGGTCGGGCCTTCGCCCATGGCCCAGCCCAAACCGGCTACATGGGCTCGTCCCCCTGCAGGCCCACCACCCGCAGAGGGATCCAGAAGGGTTCGGTGCAGTGTGGATTGGGCAGCAGACCAAGGCGGGGGCCTTGGCGGTCCAATCCTCGGTTACAGAAGTTGGCTCTTGGGACATAAATATAATGTGTAGAAACATAAATATCTGGTCAACAGTAAGGCTGCTCAGGTTACCATTAGCACCAAACCGTTATTTTGTGTGTGTGTGTGTGGGCGGGGGGGGGAGGGGGGGGGTTCACTGTGATTTCCCAACACACGTGTTTTGACATAAAGCTTCCTCTTGATCTGCAGCACCGCAGCTTTTGGTGAAAGTGAAATTAAAAACTGCCGAATCAAAATGAAACTGAATACCCCCGAGGACCAACTGTAACATCTTCGTATCAGGGCCTGCACATGTTCATGTGTGGCTGCTTTGGCATCAGTTCACAACTGTGGTGTGATAACTGAGTGAAGCATTATGGGTTTGTTTCTTGCATGACTCGCTGCCTTCAGGATCAGTTTTCAGCTCTCAGGTGAAAGTTTTCTTGTTACAGTTCAGACGGCATCATTCACAAAACTCGTTCAATAAACATGTCGGTTCAGTGACAAAAGGAGACATGCTGCGATTTCATTTTTTAAATGATGTTACTCCTCTGATCATTTATTAATCACAATCAATGAGTCTCAGAGTTAAAGTGAAACAAAACAAAGCTTCTGTTTTTATTTTTGTGCAGCTTCGACATATTTTAGAAGAATCAGAACAACTGCATACAGAGACAAATTACAGGATTCAAGAGAGTTTACAAAAACACGCACATCCATCCATTTTCAGCTGCTTATCCAGGGTCAGGTGTCGTCGGGGTCAAAATCCCCCAGACGTCCCTCTGCTCAGCAACACTCTCCAGCTCCTCCTGGAGGACCCCAAGGTGTTCCCAGACCAGATGAGATCTATAATCCCTCCAGTGTGTTCTGGGTCTGCCCCAGGGCCTCCTACCAGCTGGACCAGGAGGATCCTGATCAGATGTTGAACCACCTCAACATGAAGGAGCAGCGGCTCTACTCCAAGCTCCCTCCAGATGTCTGACTCCTCCCCCTATCTCCAAAGCTCCGTACACACGGTGTGATTCTGGTCTGTCCCAAACTGAAGACAACCAGCGGTAACGAAACGTGGCGATATCTTTGGCGTGGCTCTAACACGGTGGTCCTACGTCACACAGTCAGAGAGCTTCAAGGATGGTCGTCGTCACGGTCTGTGATCAGAGACAGTCTGGGATCAAACTCTGACAGCGTGATGCTGTCACCACCTACGTCTACTGACCAACCAATAGAAATGCAGCATGAAATGAGCCAATCAAACAGACAGACAGCAGCTCGCTATGGAGGCAAAACTAAAGCGCTAAAAGAAACGTGAGGAAAACCTTGTGATGTGTCCTCCAGCTCTGACCAGGATCGCGTCAGAGAATTTTCTCTTTCGAGAAGAGAAACGGGGTAAGCAAACAAACGACTGACGTCATGACAGCGTGAGATCGACACAAATGTGTCATATAAGGTGAATTAAACAGATTTGCACCTTTCTCGTCTTCCAACCACTCACAGCGCTTTTACTCTACATGTCACACTCACATGTACAAGGTGCCACCTGCTGCTCATCACACACTGATGGCATCGGGAGCAATTTGGGGTTCAGTATCTTTCCCAAGGATTCCTCAACATGTGGACTGGAGCGTAAATGGTTCGTAAGTCTTTGAGTTATTGTTTGCAGCAATAACAAGGGTTTTTTGCGGGAGTTTTTCCTGATCAGCTGTGAGGGTCATAAGGACAGAGGGATGTCGTATGCTGTAAAGCCCTGTGAGGCAAACTGTGATTTGTGATATTGGGCTTTATAAATAAAATTGAATGATTGATTGATTGACTGTTTGCAGCACACAGTAAATATCATTTGTTCTTTCAGCGTCAGGCTGTGTTGTTCATGTGTTAACAAGCATCTCAAATCCGTCCTGTGTTTCTGTTTCCCTTTTTCAATGATGAATACAGGCGACCACCACCTGCTGGTGTGTAGGTGCAGAACATATGTGGCCCTTGGCTGTGGCTGTAGTCTATGTGGTGTGTTTAAGTGCAACTTTTTGGACCAAGACACAGCAACAGTGAGGTGACGCAAAGACAACCACAGGACACACAGCATTTTGTCTTCCACTGTTACTTCAGTTGTTCCGCTGTGTCCTTCACTGGGAACGGTGACTGCAGAAAACTTACAGGAATACTCTTTGGTTACTGTGGACAGCTACTCACACTGAGAAAGACAAATGTGCTCTCCTGTTGCTGGTGTAGTTGCTCAATAGTTGACCAACTTCCCTATTACCGTCAATGAGTCTTCATTTTTCTATAGAAGCTCATGCCAGGCACAAGTGTATTGTGAAAGCTTCTGGAGGCTCAGAGAGAACCAGCCTAAATGCTGATGGTATCATTTTTCTATTGCTGTTACACTGTGAAATCAACCTTTGCTTCATAAGGAGTTAAAGCAAGAAAAAAGAAAAAGACTAGAATTACCGCCCTGTGGTTGTATGCCTCCTTGCACCAGTCACATTTCTCTGACAGTTTTTCCACGACTGTGAAAACATGGATGTTTCACACACAAGATCTGTGCCAGTGGTGTCGACTGTATCGTATTAATACAAAGTCACATTTGCAGTCTGGAGTCTAAAGGCTGAACAGAAAACTTTAAACTACTAAATAAACAAACCGGGCAAACAGGTTGGCGGATGATGCAGTCAACATGGGACTGCACCACATCCTGAACCACCTCGACTCCTCGACTCCCCTCTACACCGCCATAATCCAGTCTGTTCTCTGCACATCCATCACCATGTGTGGATCTGCCACCACACTGGACAGGAACAGACTGAAACGGACAACCAGGTGTGCAGAGAGGATTACAGGGACTGATCTTCCCTCCATCAAGAACCTGTACAGGTCAAGGGTCAGGAAACATCAGTGCAGACCCCTCACACCTGGACACAATCTGTTTAACCTCCTCCCATCCGGTAGCTGCTACAGAGCACTGTTCGCCAAAATTTATTTCATTTAGTTTACTTCACTTCTACTTCCACTTTCTTTGTCTTATGTTGAGTACTTGATGTCAACACTGGTACATTGAGAGCAAAGTTTACCAAAGTCAGATTCCTTGTATGTGCACACGTACTTTGCCAATAAAGCTGATTCTGATTCTGATAAACACTCGGTCAGCACTAGACAGGCATGATGGGAAGTAAGAGTGGTCCAACTGTTACCAGACTCTGGCACTGAGGTGTGCATCACAGCTGAGACGGTGGAGCAGAGTCGAGAGGTGTGCCCACAGTCACAGCTGCAAACTATGAAATCCATTGCTGGAAAGTTAATAAACACTGATTCTGTTTCATTAAAAGCCTGATGTGATGTCACTCATGTTTATCATATCTGTTAGCAGTGTTAGCGCAGTAGCTAGCCAGCTACAGCTCGTCAGTACAGTCAGTACTGTAGCAGAATGAACTACAGTCACTGTGATCTCCACGGTCACATCAGCCACGCTACAACTGCAGTGCATCCATGCACAGACATCAATATGTGTTACACTGAATAATGACTTCAGACGGCCCAGACGGAGCTGACGGGGGGAGCTAGCGTCTGACCTCGCAAAGTTAGCGGAAGCACGTGCGAAAGTTATGGAAATACGATGAACTGGATTATATTCAAGTGTGAAATGAATTACTAGTGTCCCTTATGAATCAAAAAGTACATGCCACTAACTTGTGAGGGAAATGTCTTTATTATTTGGTTTTTTGGTTACTGGAAATGAAAATTAAAACTATACATAGGACACAAAATTCTGGTATTTTTACTGTATCTGTATCTGGAGATATTCCAAAGTAACAGTCCCACATTTAAACCTTAAAAATCTTGAAGTGTCATAATTATAATAAAAAAGAAATATCTGAGCACTTCGACCACTAAACTCTCATCAGTTTATTCTTCAGTCCAAGTGGACATTTGTGCCAAATTTAGACATTCCCTGTTCTTGAGATATTGTGTTCACAAGAATGGGACTGATGGACAACCCAAAAATTTTCAATATCCATGTGTGTACAGGAAGTGCAGCAGGGTGACTTGTTGGTTCATGTATCTGACATCCTTTATTCATAATTTTTAAAAATGTCTTTTTCATGTATTTACGTGTGTAACATTGGAGTTTGACGTCGCAGTGAAGCAGCTGCAGGTCGTCACGTGAACAGGCTGATTGAGATCTAGAGGCCAGTGGACAGAACGCTGACAGCTCTCTGAACCACCTCAATCAAACATTATATTATGGGCTGCAGCTGTGGTCGCTCTGCTTGGGGCGTGAGACAAAGTGCTTTCCATTTAGCTGACATGCCTCCTGGCTGCTCTCGCTTACATCGGACTGATTATTCACACACACACACACACACACACACACAAAGATGCAGACTCGCTCATGTTTCACACGTCTGCAGCTTCATCAGTGACACACTGCAACTGGCAGCGGTGCAGGAAGTACCCACAGTTTCACTGAAGTAAACATAGTGATATCACAGCGTAATAAGACTCTGTTTGTAAGTTAAAGTCCTGCAGTCACAATATTTAAAAGTACAAAAGTGTTTGCATCAAATATACTTAAAGTATAGTCCATACCCACTGAGTGCACAGTTGCACACGTACAGTTTCACATGGTGTGTGTTTGGGATACAGGTCATAGGAAACTGCAGATTAAATAGTCAACTGAACCCATTAAGAAGAGCAATGTATTCAGACAGAGTGTTTGAAAAACGTGGGACACACAGAATGACTGACTGACAGAATTCAGATTCAGATTCAGAATACTTTATTAATCCCCGGGGGGGGGGGAATTGTTTTTGTTCCAATGCTCCGTGCAAAGTACAAATAGAAATACAGCATGAATGGAAACAAGAGATAAAGATGAAGATATAAATAAAATATTAAAAAAGACAATGAAATAAATAAAATAAAATATTAAAGTAAACATTAAAATAAAATAAATAATAAAATATTAAAGTAGACAAATAAAATAAATAATAAAATAGTAAAGTAGACAATCTGAAATATATACAATATACAATGAAATGGTTGTAGCGTTATAAATGAAATAAGAATGAGTAATTATATTGTGTGTTTTGTTTTATAAATAGCCAAATGAGTCCGATCATCAGAGGGAGGAGTTGTACAGTTTAATGGCCACAGGTAAGAATGACTTCCTGTGGCGCTCAGTGGTGCATTTAGGAGCAATCAGTCTCTGGCTGAAGGTGCTCCTCTGTTTGACCAGAGCGTTGTGGAGACAAAGTTATCCACCACAGCCCTGTATTCAGCCTCCTCACCCTTGCTGATACATCCAACTATAGCAGAGTCATCAGAAAACTTCTGAAGATGACAAGACTCTGTCTGGTAGCTGAAGTCCGTGGTGTAAAGGGTGAAGAGGAAAGGAGAGAGGACAGTACCTTGTGGGGCCCCGGTATTGCTGACCACTGTGTCTGACACACAGTGCCGCAAGCGCACGTACTGTGGTCGGCCAGTGAGGTAATCCACAATCCAGGACACAAGGGGGGGATTCACCAGCATCGCCGTCAGTTTGTCACCCAGTAGAGCAGGCCTGATGGTACTGAAAGCACTGGAGAAGTCAAATAACGTGACCCTCACCCTGACAGTGACACTGTGATTATGTACAGCATACCATACCATGACTTAGTCATACCAAACATTAGAAACAACACCAACATTGGTCCACAGGGGGAGCCACAGCGATCGGTCGCATTTTAGCCATTTTGAAGCATTTTTCTGTTGTTATAGCGCCACCCAGTTGCCAATTAGAGTTAAATTTCTCCAGTCACCTTGAGGCGTCCTGTTCTACATATCTACCAAGTTTAGTAAAAATCCATATGGCGGTTAGGCCTAGATAAGAAATGAGCTCTCTAGCGCCCCCATTTTGTTTGATGGGCTCAATAATGGAGGGGTCCCCTCAGATTATGTGTGGTCATATGCCTACAAAGTTGCGTGGTGATGGGTGAAACCCTTGAGATGTTCTACACCTTTATGTGATGAGCCACGCCCTCCGCAATATTCATTGCCAAGTTTTCCAACTTTTGCCAAGAGGGAACTTTAGATATTGCTCCCTAGATTATGTTCACCCAGTTTCATGCAGATCGCTCAAACTTCCTAGGAAGAGATCCATTTGAAGTGTTTTTCAAAAAATTCAAAATGGCGGAAAATCTATATAAGCGAAAGTTATGGGTTCTTGAGGCAAATGTGTTCCTCATGAGGAGAGGCATCTCTGTGCAAAGTTTCATGTCTCTACCACATACGGGGCATGAGATATGCCCATTCAAAGTTTGACATTTCAATGGGTTGCTATAGCGCCCCCCTTTGGCCAATTGATGTAATATTGCTTCATTGGCATCCTCCCATGACCCTCTACCACTGTGCCAAATTTCTCATGGATTGACCAAGTCAGTGAGGAGAAAAACCTGGAACACACACACACACACACACACACACACACACACACACACACAGAGTTTTCCTCATTATATAGTGAGATAGTTTAGGGTTATACAGTAATTATTGAAACATTAATGTGTTCATCACTTTAATGTTGCAGCTGATGAAGGTGGAGCTCATTTTAATACATTATATACTATTGGGTAGATCAGTGTGTAATAATACATCATCATTTATAATCTACAGATAATGAGTACTACATGTTAAATAAATGTAGTGGAGTAGAAGTAAAATGGAGCGTACAATATAAATACTCAAGTAAAGTTTAAGTATTTCAAAAGTATTATACTTAAGTTAATGCACTTGTCACATTTCACTGCGGAGATTTAATTTCTGGTACTATCGTTTTACTCATTCAAGTCTCGTTAGCTTCATCAAAGTTACACCTTTGATTATTGACTGATAATATAATAAAAATGCAATTATTATTATTATTAATATTATTGTTTCTAAACAACCTGAATCCAGCTCCGCACAGGGCTGACTACTGTGGACAGAAACTCCACATGGATCAGAATGGGCAGTTGGTGATGGTTGGGGTACACATGTTGTACAGTGGGACATTGGTTGCCCATTCCACCATGGCTATTAAGAACAACGTCAAAATATATGAAGACGTGCACAGGTAAACAATGTGTTCTAACAGAGAGACAGGATGTTATAGAGAGAGAGACACACAGTGAATGAAGATAAATGATGTTTATTTATAGATGACAAAATGATGATTAGTTGTGACAGAAAGTCTTTGGCGCTTGAACAACACAGGGAGCATGAATAGAAATAGAAAAGTTCCCTGAGACCTCCAGGAAAATGGCAGTGTTGGCATCATCTGTGATGTAAACACTGCCAGCACTAACCTGTACAGCTGGATAGAATGGAAAATAAACTGCATTTAAAATTAACTACAAATCTAAACTCATTGATTCACAGCCATCATAACAACACAGCACCTCTGCACCAAGATAGTCATGTCAACATATAGGCACATCGTTTCAGAAAGAAATCACTTATCTGTGATTTGACTGTATATCAAATGAAAGATACAAGTTTCAATTAAATTCTCTTTATTGTCATCACACTGAGCAGAACAATGTACAACGACATTTATAGTGTTTGTTTCCCATTACTGAGATTATAAGGGAAGTGTTCTGGAGATATTCTAAAAATAGTAACGTAACATTAGTTTCATGTCGTATCCGACATTGGTATGGCCTCCAGAGTATTAGTAGGCATTAAGAGCAGAGCAGTGACTCATCTGAGACAGTGTTGGAACAATCACTGAACCTGAATTAGGCAGTACTGTTATAGCAGTGAAGGGCCTCACGGAAAGCACACCCAAGTGAGCTATGTCAGCTAACGTTAATTCATGTTAGCTAACGTTCATTCAGTAACGTTAACCCCCACAAAGATCAGCAATCGAACTTTTAATATGATGTTATGTCGTGTTTACTCTCCTGAAAAATTCTGCAGACCTTCTCCACCGTCATATCGTCTTCACGCGGGCGCTGCCCATTGGTCCGGCCATATTAAACTCATTGTTCCGAAGTCCGTTCCGAAATAGACTCACAAGTCAGTCTTTAGACGCTTTGCTTAACTAAACTAACTATAAGAAGGCGGAGATCTCTGATTGTCTGGTGGTGAGACTAGTTCTGAAATCATCATGATGCCCTGTGGTTAAGGTCTGGTTAGGTTTAGGCACAAAAACCACTTGGTTAGGGTCAGGAAAAGATCATGGTGTGGGTTAAAATGAAAAAGAAAGTGACAAACACATAAGCCGTGAGCCTGCTCCGCCTCAAGCCGATCGCGGCGCACCATACGCCCGCCGCGAGCCGTTCAGCACCGCGGACAGTCGGACTAATGGGCTGTCGAACCAGTGACATGGACCCCTTCACGCAGACTTACTCGTCTCTCACCACGAAACAAAACGTATGTCTCCATCTTAAAAAATAAAAGATAAAATTCAGACTGAGGGGGGCACGGCACAAGCGTGGCAAACCAGTAATATCAACAGGGGGCAGCAATGCGCCGTAGTCTAGTCTGCCATTGCAAACAAAGATTCTCTTCGAATAATAAGAAGAATGGTTTCCGGGTTAAGGCAAAGCAAGTTTGATTAAAAGAATTACGGTTGTATTTTATTTCCCGACTTGTGGTTAATAAATGCATAATAGAAAATCAGCTAAAGACTCGTTATTCGATTTCCAATTTCCAAACGAGAAACAGCAGATGACTCGTTTCCCGTTTTTTGTTTACCTACTTCAAAACGAATAACGAATGGCTGCAAAGTACATGGACCCAAGAGTGAGATGTGATTGGTATATACACTTTGTTTCAATGGAGTGCAGCAAAATGCCGCCTACCTACTTTTGTTTATACAGAATGTGCCTTTTTCGGGGCAGTGGGGGGCGTGAGCAAGTAACAAAATGTGTAGCTCAGCGTGTGACGTAAACAGTGACGTGGGAGGGAAGCCGCGGCTGGTCAGTCCTTCGGCGATTCTCTCATAAGTCGGCCCGTTCTTCACCGTCCCCGTCATCTGACGGTTAATGGCCTCTTCGTTTGCGAGGACAAGGAGGGCGCGCAATTCCTTGTCTCCCCAGTTGCTCATCTTTACAGTGTCTGTCAGGTTTGTGTTTCCCTCTTGCTACTAGCTGCTTGCTAATTCCTGCTATCAGCTGTTTCCTGTTTATCCACCACCAGTGGCTCGCACGTGCAGCGTCATCAACAGCTCCTCCCACAAGTCATCAACAGCTCCTCCCACAAGTCATCAACAGCTCCTCCCACAAGTCATCAACAGCTCCTCCCACAAGTCATCAACAGCTCCTCCCACAAGTCATCACCAGCTCCTCCCGTTGCAGAAGGCCGCCTCAGTCTGTTTAAACTAAAAGGGTTCCACCAATATGTCTACCCTACGAGGAGGAAAATTGGGCACCTCGGATCAACTCGCCAATCCAGCTCTGTGTGTCTAAACGCTCGCAGCTTGCCGGCAAAACGGCCCAACATTAGCCGAAAATCTGGCAGTGTAAAAGGGGCTGTAGATTGGTTGGGGTAAGATTGTCAGGGTGAGCTAATCACAGGCAGAGAAAGGCAGAATAAGGCAGGTCATTCGCTATCCTAGGAAATGCAAATTTGCATACCACACTGCCTTTTGCTTGATTTATGCCCGACATGTGGGATTTGGCCTGTCTGTGCACGATGTTTTTTTAACTGTGTGGACATGGACAGGTGGAAAACTCTGCTGTAGATTTTTTGATACACTGCCCCCTACAGTTTGGGAGTATAAAAGATCCAAATGTTTCCTGGTCACAATCCTACATCAGCTGATGTCCATGCAGCCATGTAGCGGAGAGCATAACTGAAGCTTCATCCACTTTTTACAGCAGGCAATTTTATTTTTCAGTTTTCAGAACAATACATGGTGTCATGTGTTGCTTTAACACGTCTCTCCTCTTTTAACCATCTTCAGTATTTGGTTTTCATTTCAAAATAGATGAGCTGAGCACGCAGCACATCCAAAGAAAACAGGAAGCAGGGAAGTTGACCAAAATTGTGACGGGTACGAAGCTCGTTCAGCTGTTACTGGAGCAGAGAGAAGAGAGAAGGGAGGACTTGGGAAAGGTTTTTCTCTTCTCTAAAACAAAATGGAGACATCTAATAACCATGACAGCAGAACCATCTGAGAGATAAAGTTGGGAAGCACACTGGAGAAGAAGCTCCATTAATAGAAAAGTTATGGACGAAGGTGAGTCTGCTGACTTTGGAAAGAGCTGCTGTCACATTAGTGAACATGACTGCATGGCAACAACAGCAATACATCAGCAGGCAATCAGCTAAGTGCTCCACATAAAATGTATGTGTGGGCTGCTGGGACACACGATGCCATCCATTTCAGACTCAGGCCCATATTACAGGACTAATCTAATTCAATGCAATGTAATAATGTAAATGTAAGATGCCCTTGGCACAGCATGTAAGGAAAGGAAAAGAAGAGGAAAAGCTTTTTGTCTGATGACATTAAAATAATGAAAATAGTTTCTGTGATACTGAGAGTGCAGCTTTGGTTTCATACATGAAGGAAATTTTATAAATTAATAAAAGTAAATAAAACTGTATCGACATCCAGAGAGGAAACTTGTTGTTGCAGCAGCACAAAGACAGAAATACAGATTCATGGAGAAAGTAAAGACATAAATACAAGAGGTAACAAAACTAAAATAAGAACAGAAAAAATATAAACTACACAACAACATATGAGACAAAGAAATGACTGAAGGTAAACTTTGACAGCTGTGTGATGAACAGACAATATATCATGTGATAAAGTACTTAGTGTTCGTCTGAATTAATTATACAGAGATCTGGTATAAATATGAAATAGTGACATATTAACAGAATGAAGTGTAATGTGGATATGAGATGAAATCATGGGCAGATAATAAAACAATGGGCCCCAGGGCCTCGACATCTACCTGGCTGTTTTGGCCCCTCAGGTGTCTCTGAGGTCATTCTGTGACTGAGGCTGCGTTCACCCCTGCCCTGTTTGGTTCAGTTCAGTCTAACTCAGGTTCGTTTGTGCAGGTGTGAACACACCAAACCAACCGGCCCAAGACGTTCTTGAAGAGGTGGTCTCAGTCCGGTTCCAAAGGAACTCTGGTGCGGTTGGTTTGTGGTGAGAAGGTGTTCCGACCTGGATGTGAAGCAACTGCAGTCACATGACACATTGTTTGGGTTAAACATGAGCATGTTTATATCCATCCATATCAATAACTGCACCTCCTCTACCGCTCCTCTGTCCTGAGGCGTCCCCCAGGGTTCTGTGCTTGGTCCTCTCCTTTTCATCCTCTACATCCTCCCGCTTGGTAACATCATCCGCCGATATGGCCTCCATTTCCACTGCTATGCCGACAACGCCCAGATCTACATGCCACAAATCCATCACTACAGCAATCTGCTCCACACTTGAAAATTGCCGCACTGAAATAAAATCCTGGATGCAAACTAACTTTCTACAACTCAACTGTGACAAATCAGACATGATCCTAACCAGCCCCGTCCTCCAGAACCTCTACTGGCTCCCAATTCCTCAACGCATTCAGTTCAAAGTCCTTCTCCTCACCTTCAAAGCCCTCCATAACCAGGCCCCATCTTACCTCACTGACCTGTTGCACCGTCACACCCCCTCCCGCAGTCTCCGCTCCTCTGATGCAAATCTCCTCTCTCTACCACACAGGACCGAGCACAAAACCTGAAGGGACAAAGCCTTCTCCACTGCTGCCCCCTCAGTCTGGAACTCTCTCCCCCAACACATCCGTAACTGTACAGACTTAAACTCTTTGGTCAGAACCCACCTGTTCAGGCTTGCATTCAATCCAGATTCCTTCTCGTAACTGTGTTTTGCTGCTCTTATGTTGTTTTTATCTTGTTTTTTCTGTTTTTGTAAAGTGTCTCTGAGTGTTTTGAAAAGCACTATACAAATGAAATGTATTATTATTATTATTATAATGTTACAGTCCTGGAGGATTATTAATGTGCACCTCCTCCTGTACTGCCTTAATATGCACATTCAGCACATCCAATGCATCAAAACATTGTTTTCTAGTTGGAGCCGCGTTTGCCTCGTTTTCAAACTGTATGCTTTGACTAAAATGAACAATGACAGCAATATAGTCCACGATGAGCAGCGCTAAAATCAACCTGCGTAGTTGTCCCTCCATTGTGACATTAGAAAGTGTCACATTTATCTTGCAAGTGTACTCTTCTTCAACGTTTGCTTTACTTCCTGGATTTTTCCCACATGGAAATTCTGACCAATCAAGAGCAGCTTTCTCACACAAGGCATTTGATCTGGTCCTCTTGTAAATGCTGCCGTGAGAACACCAACCAACTCTAGGCAATTATACAACTTTGGAACAACATGAGTCCCTGATTCAGACCAGAGGAGACCACCCTTTTGTCGTTCTCTTGTCTCTCTGTGGGGTATTTAACCAAACCATCACACAGGTCCCATCATATCTCAATATATCTTTGTTGACAGCTCACTGACGTGGAACTCACATGTTGATCGTCTCTGTCGCAGATTACATCAACGGTTGCATTTCTTCCTGTTGTTAATCAGAAATGTACGTTTCATCAGGCAGTCTGAACAGGTTCAGTATCACAACTCAGTTTGATAACGTCTTGATCCGCACTGAGTGGAAAATAATTGGTGTCAAAGAGCAGATTTCACTGCAGACTGTTCATCAACAGGCGACTATGAGTCGAGCCAATTAGATCATCCATGACTCATCTGATGTTCTTCATACAGAGAGCGAGCAGCTGCCCTCTGGACGCAGCCTCAGAGCTCACAGTTCCCACTTTGTGAGACAATTAAGTTCATTTTGATCTTGTATTTTGTGTCTTTTGTCGAACATTTTGTGAGTTCATTTGGTGATTTTGTTTTTTGCAATTATTTTTCATCTCTTTTTGGTTGTGGTTTCCCTTTTAGTTGTTTTGTCGCCTGGTGAAACCATCCTGATCTCACCAGCTCATATTCTATTTCGCTCCACAGATCAGTCTGGCCATGCAATCATGAAGGCACATTCTGGCATCGGTTAAAGCTCACTGGGCCAGTCACAACCGTCTATTGCTTTGGTGCGGGCATGTCATCAGAATAGGAGGGACAAGGAGCGCAGTGAATGCATTTCATAACCAACCAACATGGCTACTGATTTTGAAACTGCGATGGTAAATGTGTTGAACCAACTGGAATGTACGTTTTCTTTAAAAGCAGAACTAACGGCTGCACTGAAAGCTTTCATTGAACAAAAGGATGTGTTTGCCGTCCTTCCTACGGGGTTTAGTAAAAGTTTAATTTACCAACTGGCTCCGTTGATCGGGACAAAGATGGGACTCAGTGAAAACCCAGTGGCTATTGTTGTTTCTCTGCTAGTTGCTCTCATGGAGGAGCAGGTCAGGGAAGTGACCAAGCAGCCATGCAACTCAGAGTCCACAGTGAGGAGGAAATCTGCAAAGACGACAACACTCTTTCCCAGACATCATCACAGCTCCTCTCTGCTGCAGCTTACTGGTCTGTTTACAGTGGCGTTGTGGCAGCCTACGTCACATGTTTCCTTTACTCTGGTTGGTTTTCCGTCTTTCCAATTGCATGAAGGGGGAATTTGAGTGACAGCTGTTGATACCGCCCCTCGGGAATAGAGGAAATGTACAGCGTCCAGTTTTGTGCCTGCTTGTGCTCAGTTATGGTTCTATGAGGTTATTTATTTATGTTTCTCAAGGTAATTTTGTGTCTCTTTGTTGTCATTTTCTGCTTTTATGAAGTAATTTTATGTCTTTTGTCGTCTTTTTGTTTCTCTTCTTGGCTGATTTTTCCCCATTTTGTATTTTTTTTGTCTTGTTTGGTCATGTTGTGCCTCCTTGTAGTAATTTTGTGTCTTTTGTAGTTAATTTGTGTGTTTATTTTGGTTGTTTTGAACCGTTTTGTGTCTTGAGGTTATTTCTCGTCCCTTTGTGGTCTTTTTGTGTCGGCTCCAGTATTTTGTGGAGACGTCTTTGTATTTCAGTGCTTATGGAGCTTGAATAAGTGTGTTCACCCTGGTGTTGTGTTTCCATCAATGCCGATAAGAGCCGGAGCCAGCAAGCACCTGATGTAACTGTTCCTATTATGTGAGAAGCCAGATGTCTGCAAATGTTAGTGGGTTTATTGATGTTTGACATTTTGCAGATGAAGGCTGGGGGCCCCTGACACTTGAGGCCCCTGGGCCCATTCAGTAATCCATCCATGGCTATAGTTCAAGGTGAGAGGAAATACTATGAAAGAAAATAATATAAAGAGCAATATATAAACCAATCAAACATTTGGGAAGCAGCTGTGCCCTGATACTTTATGAACGTTTTATTTGCGTCTTTAATCCAAAGAGCAACAGGCTTTATGGGCTCATGTAGGAGGGTTCAAGCATCTGTAATGACTCACTGCAGCTTGTTAAACCTGTTGTTGTTGTTGTTGTTGTTGTTGTTGTTGTGACCATATGGTTCATAACAACAGAAGGCAGCTCAGAGCAGCACTTCATCAGCCACATAATGCAGCACATCTCATTCTAGCAGACATACAGACAGGCACCGCTCGCTGTGTCGCCATCAGTATAAGAAGCTCAGACACATGCGGCTCCTCTCTCCTCATGTCGGCTGAGACACGTCAGAAAGACACTGAAACATCACAGTAATTTCTCAATTATGGGATCAATAAAGGTGTATCTTATCTTAATCAGCTGACTGGACTGCAGCCAGGAAGGACTGAGGAGAGGAAGTGAAGCCACTCGTGTGACGGACAGTCTGTGCGGCCCTGTGTGTCCAAAACAACACAGATTGATTACAGAAGACACAGCAGGTGAACGACAGCAGCAGAATTTAGCTTCACATCTATAGGAACAGGCTCTCGTCTCACCAGCAGGAACAAAGTCCTCAAAATCAAACACAATGCTAAAATCTAAACTCTTTGCTCTCGACCCTCTCAGCCCTCGCTGACACTGACATCACATGCAAAGCACTTGCCACAGTGCAAGATCCCAGCCGCCCACACACTCCGCCTCGCTCGCTGCTACTCCCATCAGGCTGCAGATACCCATCTCTGCTGTGTAGAAATGACACGCTACATTAAGAGCAGCGTGCCCTCTGCCATCACTGCCCACAACAGACTCATGTTTCTGTGACTTCACTGTGTCCTCGTGCTTCTCTCTGGTTGATGTCCTGTGAGTGTTCCTATGTGTGCACACAGACTGTGGAGACAAAGGTCCAGTTGCACCACTGTTGATAATGATCGAGGGTAACTGACGCTTTTCTGGACTGGAAATTAAATTCAACATCCAAGTTTACGCAATATTCTCCTCTCTCATGAAACACTGTGGGGATGAAGTCTGAATCATTTCATCATTCTTCCTTTGAAATGTAAATAAAATATGGCGTCTGAGTGTCACTGTTTTACGTCTGTTTAAAGAGTTATTACTGAAGGAAAGAAGAGAAACATACGTGTAACAGCTGACATGTACATCACAGCTGAGCACTCAACACTCCACTCAGATAATGACATCGTTTCCCAATTAAGAGCGATCTGAAGACTTAAGAGCAAAGTTAAGAACATCTTAGCTAAGAAGGGTCACTAAGATACGAGTGTTTCCCACATGCGTTCTTATGGTGCGTTCAACCAGTTCCGAGTCAGAAGTTTAAACTTGAATGTACCCTGACATCGGATTTCCAACTCGGAAACTCGGAGCAACCTCATCAACCCTGACTTACCAATTCATGATGGCTGCCGGCCACATACATAGTGAGTAAACACTCTGCTACTGTACTGTTTACAGCAACTGTATCTTTTTTTCCACATTAGGTTAGCCATACCCATAGTACTGTTCAAAGGTTATCCCTTGGCATGTTGCTACTAGGGCATTAACAGAAAAGTCGATTTGTCGACGTGTCAACGTCAGTGGCACAAGTCGACACCCCCCGGGAGGAGTCCACAAGTCGTGTGTTTTTTCCCTCTCTGTGTGCTAGTGTATGGAATGCAATTGCTGCCTCTGATTGGCTTACACTGATACTTTATCCTTGAAGTGAACTTACTCGGGCGTACTATAAACGGAGTACATTCTGCGAGTAATGTCCACAGTCATTCGGGCTTTAATAGTCGAGCGCACTTCCGCGCTGTAGTTTCCTGTAAAAATGTCTGTGAAAATCCCTGCGATGTGAAAAATACATGCTGAACAGTCACTGGTGCGCGGAGTGGAGTCTGCGCAGTCGTAAAATCTGAGCTTTGCGTGCACAGGGCTTGCGGACATCTGCTTTGAGTCCGCGCGGACCTCCGCAGAGTTCCGCCCGAGTATGTTCGGGCCTTGACAGACACACATCACATGTGTGGAGATACTTCACTATCCGCCTCGACTCGACTTTGACTTATTGACAGATAAGTCGACCTGAAAAAAAAATCAAAGTCGTTAATGCTCTAGTTGCTACACTGTCTGTATGTGCAAAATACCACATAGAGCGTTGTTTTGAAGCTGTCTATACTCCGAAAGTGCAAGGGCAACAAAGGATTTCTTGCGGGCGCCCATGTTTTTTTCCAACTTGTCCACCGTTGTCAACTAGAATGCAAAAACTGTTGTCAACACTGAGGTAACGTCATTCCTACTTCCGACTTCCGACCTCCGAGTATAAAATGAACGCACCATTAATGCCCTTCTCAGGGTCGCTCTAAAGATCACTCTTTGAGAAGCTCTTAACAGGAGCTGGACACTGCCACGGAGCTGAAACTAAATCAATGGATGTCAGACACATCGATCAGCCACCACTTCATCAGCCATAAGTCACACACAGCGCTGCTACCTAACGCACTAATCCCCTGCTGCTCGTGTGTATGTGTGCTCTAATAATTCTAATGAAAAACTAAGACGATAAATATTTGTTAATGACCTATTGTCATGATGAAAACAAGAGTACGACTAAATAAGAAGTAGTCTTGGTAAGAGAATCATGAGGACATGTGTTATATTTAAACAACAAAACACAGACGCCTTGCTGAGGCCGGTGCCGTCTCCCACCACTTCCAGGAAGCTCCCCACTGCGTAAAAACGCAGCGCAGCCAGGCACTGCACCTCCGGGCTGAGGGCCAAATTGCACCGGGTTGCCCTCCAGATGTGTGGAGACACTAGTTGATGAGGCGTTGTATCTCAGCCGCTACTTCATTTGGACAGCCCGGTCTGACAGCACGTCCAGTGGGCTGAAGTGCTGACACACAAATGCATTTACATGTACGGTTTGGCTTCGCACACGGCGACGCTGTTGGTTAGCAGAGAGAACATGCTGTAAAGCAGCCATGGTATCTCACACGTGTGTGATGTGGCAACGCCTTTATGTAGAGTAGCGGGTGGAGCGTCCCTTGATGAGGTTCCAGCTGAGCTCAGTTACACCTGTCAGTTGCCTGATGTCTGAATGTCGCAGGTTTGGAGGGTGGATGTGTTTCTGTTGAGCCCTGACGCATTTTCTGGATGCGGTAAACTATCTGATATGTGCATGCAGATGTGGGATATGTGCGGACAAATTATGATAAATGATAGTCATGATGATTCATCTGATTTGTGTGCCTGATGTGCACAGCACACACAGGAACACACTATTTATTCCTCATACTTATTTTCGTCTTATTATTATTTTCCTTCCGCCACATTTCGGTGCGTAACTTGTGCCACAGCTCTGAGCGCACACAGGGTCTTCATAAAACATAGATTCAAGATTCAATATGCACAGTAAGGACACGCGTTTCCCTGCAGAATGAAAATGGTTCTTTTCTGTCACAAATTAATGCTCAACAATATAAATCTGAAGTATGAAATAGATCAAATATATACGGTGCGCACTGTTTTAACGTCTCCTTGCTCAGTGTAATATTAATGTGCCTGACGCAGCTGGATCTGTGAGCGTTTGGTCGCTAACAAGACTGTTAAGAGTGGGTCAGCTCCATCTTACAACTCCTTCTTAGTGAAAGATCTTCTTAAGCTAAGGGTGATCTGGGAAACGCGGCCATCATCTGTTTCAACCTCCATACAGAGGGTGTCTGAAGTGTCTCAGGCCTCGTCACTCCTCCTCTCTCCCTCCCTTCACACTGCAGCTGTCCTGTTAAATAAAGGCAATAAAGCCCCTAAATATCTTGATAAACCAAAGACCAGTGATGCCTCTATAGCAGACAGCGGTGCAGCCTGTAGCAAACAGACCCAGAATGGGCTTCGCTGCTGCCTTCAACCTACAGCCGGCGCTGCAGCTGGAGGTGGAGTGCTCTGCTCCCAACACCAGCTGGTCCTCCTCTGTTCAGAAGCAGAGTTTTGCCTCGTGCTCTGCTGCTCCCTGCTGCAGACAGTCCTCAGGGCAGCAGCGCCCGTCTGTGACGCCATTTTTTGCCCTGTAGCACGACCTGTACGTCACATAGATGGGGCGGCAGTAGCTCAGTTTACAGGGACTTTCAAGTGTCTCTGCAGCTGGTTGCTGGAGAGGCTGCCAGTATGTCTTCTGCTCGACAATGATGCAGTGCACTCAGGTACGGGTCATTACAAACGTAGAGGATGTACGGTGGAGATTTGGGGGGTAGCAGTTGTATTCGGACATGGTAATATGAAAACGCCCTTAGCAAGGTGCTCAGAGCCTCCTGAGGGACGCTCCCTCGTGTAGTGTTTTGATGACGGTGGTGTGTTTGTGTTCAGCTGGGTGAAACCGTGGTGACTGTGAAGGCCACAAACACACAGCATCATGGGACGTTAACAGCTTGAACGTATCCTGCAGTACACGTGTGCGGGAGCATCTACACTTCCTCATTTACTCATGTTTACCCTTACTTCATTTCACGCATGCTAATGATGCAGTGAAGCCCGGCTGAGTGTGAGTGCAGATGGAGACAGAAAGCAGAGGAGCAGCAGCAGTAAACAATTCAGGGCTAATGTGATTGTAGCTATCGGTCATCTGCCAGTCAGACTGGGAGAGAGGATGTAACACAGTTACACAGCTCCCCAATAACTCCTCCTCTCAAACACAATAAAACAAACCCTTACCTCTGAGCACGCGGAGGGGCTTCAGCTCTGCGCTCAGGGGAACATGAATCATGCTGCGTACATCACAAAAACAGGGAAACAGAAGACGAATCATAACGAGTCGAAGAGAACAACATTAATTGTATTCTGTTGGTCTACTTCCTGTCCGTCTCTCCCTCAGGTCTCCTCCTTGTTCTGGATCAAGGGTCTGAAGACAGGTTGTAAAAAGCCCCTCGAGGCTTATTTGTGGTTTGTGATATTGGGCTGTATAAATAAAGCTGACTTGACTCAGGCCAGGCGCCAGGAGGCCATAATTTATGTTTTACATAAATTATGGTTCATTGATTGAACCACGCAGCAGCTTCAGAGAGGGTGAATAATAACAGCATAAAGCTACTGTGTGACAACCTAGGCTACTTAAGGAGGTCTTTCCTTTAGTTAACACTCATATATTAGATATGATCAATATATCCTTATTAACAGGCTATGTACCACTGTCTTTTAAGGTAGCTGTAATTAAACCTCTACTAAAAAAGCCCACCCTGGATCCAGAGGTGTTAGCCAACTACAGACCAATATCTAATCTTCCCTTTATGTCAAAGATCCTTGAGAAAGTAGTCACAGACCAGCTGTGTGATTTTCTCCATGATAATAATTTATCTGAGGAATTTCAGTCAGGATTTAGAGTGCATCATAGCACTGAGACAGCACTAGTCAAAATTACAAATGACCTTCTGATTGCTTCAGACAAAGGACTTGTCTCTGTACTTGTTTTATTAGATCTTAGTGCAGCGTTTGACACAATTGACCATCAAATTCTACTGCAGGAGACTGGATCACTTAATTGGCCTAAAAGGTTCTGCACTGAGCTGGTTTAAATCTTATTTATCTGATCGTTTTCAATTTGTTCACGTTCATAATGAATGAATCATCCTCACGTACCAAAGTTTGTTTTGGAGTTCCGCAGGGTTCTGTGCTCGGACCAATCCTATTTACTCTATATATGCTTCCTTTAGATAACGTCATTAGAAATCACTCTATAAATTTCCATTGTTATGCAGATGATACACAGTTGTATTTATCGATGAAGCCAGAAGAAACTAATCAATTAACTAAACTCCATAACTGCCTTAAAGACATAAAAACTTGGATGAGCACCAATTTCCTGATGTTAAATTCAGACAAAACTGAAGTTATTGTTCTTGGCCCCAAACAACTCAGAGACTCTTTATCTGATGACACAGTTTCTCTAGATGGCATTGCTCTGGCCTCTAGCACTACCGTAAGAAACCTCGGAGTAACATTTGATCAAGATTTGTCTTTTAATTCTCATTTAAAGCAAACCTCACGGACTGCATTTTTTCATCTGCGTAATATTGCGAAAATTAGGCCTATCCTGACCCGAAAAGATGCAGAAAAATTGGTCCACGCTTTTGTTACCTCAAGGCTGGATTACTGTAACTCTCTATTATCAGGTAGCTCTAGTAAGTCCTTAAAAACTCTCCAGCTAATTCAGAATGCAGCAGCACGTGTACTAACAGGAACTAAGAAACAAGATCATATTTCTCCTGTTTTAGCTTCTCTGCACTGGCTCCCTGTAAAATCCAGAATTGAATTTAAAAACCTACTGTTAACTTATAAAGCTCTAAATGGTCAAGCTCCGTCATATCTTAGAGAGCTCATAGTGCCATATTATCCCACCAGAACACTGCGCTCTGAGAACGCAGGGTTACTCGTGGTCCCTAAAGTCTCCAAAAGTAGATCAGGAGCCAGAGCCTTCAGCTATCAGGCTCCTCTCCTGTGGAATCATCTTCCTGTTACGGTCCGGGAGGCAGACACCGTCTCCACATTTAAGACTAGACTTAAGACTTTCCTCTTTGATAAAGCTTATAGTTAGGGCTGGCTCAGGCTTGCCCTGTACCAGCCCCTAGTTAGGCTGACTTAGGCCTAGTCTGCCGGAGGACCCCCCTATAATACACCGGGCACCTTCTCTCCTTCTCTCTCTCTCTCTCTCTCTCTCTCGTATTCTATTACTGCATCTAGCTAACTCGGCCATTCTGCATGTCACTAACTCGGCTTCTTCTCCAGAGCCTTTGTGCTCCACTGTCTCTCAGATTAACTCATATCACAGCGGTGCCTGGACAGCGTGACGTGTGTGGTTGTGCTGCTGCCGTGGTCCTGCCAGATGCCTCCTGCTGCTGCTGCCATCATTAGTCATTAGTCATACTTCTTCTGTTATTATACACATATGACTATTGTCACACATGTATACTGCCAGATATTAATACATACTTTCAACATATTGTACCGCAGTAACCAGAACTATAACTATAATATTATTACTTTCATTAATGTTGTTGTAAGATACTGTCATTACCTGCATCTCTCTCTCTCTCTCTCTCTCTCTGTCTCATTGTGTCATGTGGATTACTGTTGATTTGTCATGCTGATCTGTTCTGTACGACATCTATTGCACGTCTGTCCGTCCTGGAAGAGGGATCCCTCCTCAGTTGCTCTTCCTGAGGTTTCTACCGTTTTTTCCCCGTTAAAGGGTTTTTGGGGAGTTTTTCCTGATCAGCTGTGAGGGTCATAAGGACAGAGGGATGTCGTATGCTGTAAAGCCCTGTGAGGCAAATTGTGATTTGTGATATTGGGCTTTATAAATAAAATTGATTGATTGATTGAACCTGACTGTGTGTGTGTGTCCTGATGTACTGAGACGCTCATCACTCATTACTGCATCCTGTGTGCTCACATTGTTGGGTCTCTCTTTTATTTGCATTCTCTTATTTATGAAACTATTCTCATCTTACTTCCAGCACATGTATGTGTGTGTGTAAGCAGGGGTAGAGTATGCCAAGTTGATTTTAAACTCAGATGGAGAGCAAACCAAAGAGTCCAGCTTAAGTTAAAGTTAAGTTTAATTAAAATTAAAATATTTACAGCTAATGGTGTTGATAAGACCCCAAATAATGAGTTAAAATACTTAAATACTATTTACTATAAAAAAGAAACAATGTGATATTATCATAAATAAAGTATAAAAGGCCGACATAAACATGGTTTTATAACATTTGGAAGGTCTAGAGGAGCTGCAAGATTAAAATATTTTATCCCCATTCCTCGTTAGCAGAGTGCTAAACTGAAGTCAGTGGCTTGGCTGGAGGAAATTAGCTGCTCAGCCATACTCAGTGGCTGTAAGTCCATCCATCCACGTTCATCCTCTGAGTCTCGGGTGCAGCAGGCTGAGCAAAGCACCCCAGATGTCCAACTCCTCAGCTCCATCCTCCGGCTCCTCCTGGAGGACCCCGAGGTGTTCCCAGACCAGATGAGATCTATGATCCCTCCAGTGTGTTCTGGGTCTGCCCCGGGGCCTCCTACCAGCTGGATGTGCCTCTAACGGGAGGCGTCCAGGAGGATCGGAGGATCGCCACCTATCGTGGTGGAGGGGTTTTGCATGTCCCTGTGATCCTGTGAGCTGTGTTGTCCGGGGCTAACGGCCCCTGGTAGGGTCTCCCAAAGCAAAGTGGTCCCAGAGGAGGGGCCAGACTAAGAGTGATTCACAAAGACCTTGATTGGACAGAATATTCGGACTTTGCGCACCTTGCCCAGCATAGGGACTGTTGGGAATAGAATGATTTTATGCATTTTACTATCAGTTGTGTTTCACTATATAAGTTTTAGATGTGTGAACAATGAGAATACTAAGATGATTTCAGCTGATCTGAATGTGTTTGCTTTGCAGAAGCGGAGAAGTACAGGAGAGGAAGAGACATGAAATCTGAGGAGCACATACCGCAATGCTTAGATAATTAGTTTCATATATGGTAAAAATAATAGAAAGTGATGTACAGATAGTAAGGTACAGCACGTGTAGGGAGTTGCGTTGTCCTCTTCTCATTGGCAGTTCCACTTCCTCCTTCACCACACCACGCCCCTGCCTCGTGTTAATCTGACTCCTTCCCGCTGACAGTGGGGGCGTGGTTCCTGTTTTGAAAGACAAGAGAACAACACAACTCCCTACACGTGCTGTACCTTACTATCTGTACATCACTTTCTATTATTTTTACCATATATGAAACTAATTATCTAAGCATTGCGGTATGTGCTCCTCAGATTTCATGTCTCTTCCTCTCCTGTACTTCTCCGCTTCTGCAAAGCAAACACATTCAGATCAGCTGAAATCATCTTAGTATTCTCATTGTTCACACATCTAAAACTTATATAGTGAAACACAACTGATAGTAAAATGCATAAAATCATTCTATTCCCAACAGTCCCCCTTTTGGCCTCATAGGACTGAGGCCACTTTTCTTTTTTTCAATCCCATGTATCCGGTCCCTCTGTGAAAGAATCATAGTGACAGCTGTGGAGAGAAAACATCCACAGCCCCCACCATATCAGATGACTCAAATGGAGACGGCCACCCTGTTAGGAGAGCCGCCTACTGATTCAGATTCGGACTCAGCCTCAGGAGAAGACAAGGTGTGAGTGGTCTCATGTGTATGAGACCAAAAGGGGGAGTTATAACTTTTTGTTTCAAAAGAAACAAAAAGTGCAGTAATCACAAGACCTAAAAAGGGGGACCTGGATACGTTGGGACTGAAAAAAAGAAAAGTGGCCTCAGTCCTATGAGGCCAAAAGGGGGACTGTTGGGAATAGAATGATTTTATGCATTTTACTATCAGTTGTGTTTCACTATATAAGTTTTAGATGTGTGAACAATGAGAATACTAAGATGATTTCAGCTGATCTGAATGTGTTTGCTTTGCAGAAGCGGAGAAGTACAGGAGAGGAAGAGACATGAAATCTGAGGAGCACATACCGCAATGCTTAGATAATTAGTTTCATATATGGTAAAAATAATAGAAAGTGATGTACAGATAGTAAGGTACAGCACGTGTAGGGAGTTGTGTTGTTCTCTTGTCTTTCAAAACAGGAACCACGCCCCCACTGTCAGCGGGAAGGAGTCAGATTAACACGAGGCAGGGGCGTGGTGTGGTGAAGGAGGAAGTGGAACTGCCAATGAGAAGAGGACAACGCCTTGCGTGCACAATGACACTCTGTTACGCTCAAATATACTGGGTCAGGGAAAGGACAGGAGGTCAGACTTCGTGAACTGACACACCTTTGTTGTTCGTCAGGGACTTGAAGTTGAGACCCAGAGCTCTGTAATTTTATTCCTTTACTGCTTAATAAACTACATTAACTGAGACCGAATATCTTCTCCTATTGCTTCATTAAAGAACATGCAGGACTGAGCTCACACATAGCACATTGGAGAGTAGGATGAGCCCCCAGTCCATCAGGACACCGGGGCTCGCAAGTGAGCATCTGGTGGCCGGGCCTTGGACCATGGGACCTGCTCAGGCTCAGCCTGAATAAGTAACATGGAGCCGCTGCCCTGTGAACCCACCACCAAGTTGATGATCTGGTGATTTCATACTGCAGGAATAGAGCTTCAGTGACTTCATGCACCACTGAGCAACATTCATATGAGTGAACGGGATCCCTCCTTCAAAGCTGTATCCAGGTCTCCCAGTTCATCCAAGGGGAGGCGTAGGATTGTTTTTCTAGTCGACATGCAAAAGTTACCTCACTTACCTGTGGAAGCAAATTTCATGGCAAACTATCAGAGGTCTGAGGGGGGTCTTCCTGTAAAGTGCTGACTCCCCTTAGTCTCTATCTTTTCTCATAAACTTCATTATGCCCCTCAGTCATTACAACCTCTGTTAACCAGTGCCAATGGGTTTTGCCTGTCATTATTATTTATTTACGGTCCTCATAGCGCCACTGTCAGGACAAATGTCCCACTTCTACAAGATAAAACCTACTTGGCAAAAGACCATGAATTCTACTATGGATATTCATGGTCTTCAGAGGATACATTCAGATAATATGTGATCAGATAAAAACAATCTAAATCACTGCGGCACTTGAGGTAGACCCTGAATATCTGACATATGGTTATTCGTGGCTCCCAGAGGATGAAGCGTAATTATTCTGATGATCGTCCGACATGTCCCATAGCTCCACCATCAGTGTCCCACTTTGACAAAACCCATATGGCAAATTCTGCTGTGGAAATTTGTCCTCAGAGGATAAAATAAAATATGCGACCAGATGAAACCACTGCTGTACTTGAAGGGGACCCTGAATTTCTGTCACATTTACAGTACATGCTCATGACTCTCAGAGGGTGAACCCATATTATGATTGATGACCCTCTGACCTTTTCTCTAGCTCCACCACCAGGACAAATGTACCACATGGAACTGAAGCACATTTATGCTCCCCAGAGGATATTCACTTCTATTCTCTCAGCAAGGTTTCTATGGCAGAATTAATTAAAAGTCATCACAGGATCACCACTTGGCTAAAGACCAATAATTTAATTGTGGCTATTCAACGTCCTCAGAGGATGAATCCAAATAATATCTGTGACCAGATAAAACAACTTTAAACTAATGCTTAATAACTTTGTTTATCATGTTATTGTAGCCATTCACGTGAATCCTGAATTTCTGACAGATTTACAATGTATTTTCATGGCTGACAGAGGGTGAATCCCTATCATGATTAATGACCCTCTGACCTTTTCTCAAGTGCATTCGTCAGGAGAAATGTTCCACTTTTCCAAACCAAAAATACAAACATCTAAGGACAAACTTTGTGCTGGTTTGAGGTTTCTTTAACATAACTGAAAAATTCAAATCATCTCAAGATAACTGCAAAAATGCCATGAATTCTACCGTGGATATTCATTATCCTCAGAGGATGAATCCAAATGAGACAGGTGACCAGATAAAACCACTCTAAACCACTGCTAATGAGCTTTGTCGTGTCTTTTCTGCAATCAAGCCGGAGCCTAAATTGTTGTCAGATTTATAGTGGATAGTCATGGTTCTCAGAGGGTGAACCCATATCATGATTGATGACCCTCTGTCTTTTCCTCCAGCGCCACCATCAAGACAAATGTTCCACTTTAATTAACAGAAAACATCAACATCTAATTAATGCTGGAAGTAGGTTTCCTTAACATAATTTAGAAAAGTAAATCATCACAAGGTAACAACATTCTACTGATATTCACGGTCGTCAGATGATGAATCCAGATAATATTTGTGACCACATAAAACCACTGTAAACATCTGCTTATATTCTTTGTTTGTCCTGTTATTAATGCACTGGAGGTGGAGCTCAGCCCTTGAACAGTTTGGTCAAATTTGCAGTGGTTATTCATGATCCAGGAGGATGAATCCTAATTATTTAGACCCTCTGACATGTCCTCGTTTTCCTTGGAAAAATATGACCAAATATTAACTTGCATGTATAATGTATATGTACAGAAAACAAGTTCAGGTATAATGGAAAGTGTGCCATTTGTCAAGGGCTAAAAATATTATTTCAACATATTTATTTCCATAGTGAGGATTCAGCCCAGCAACCTTCTGGCTACACATTACCCCTTCAAATTACCACCACTCTATCATCTGCTTTACTAGTCCTTAACTTCATTTAAAGTTATTTGTCTTTAATATATAAACCCATCCAGAAAAGACAGCTGACAGTTTTAAAAATAGAAGTAGAAGGTTTGTGAAGATGGAGCTGTGTCTGCTTCTATTTATGCTGTGATAAAAGTGGAAAATATAGAAAGCTGATTACTTTATCAGTGCTGCTGTCATCTCTGAAGTACTCAAAGGTCAGAGTCAGACGATTGAACTCAAGATGGAAACTCGTTCAGTCTGTCGTCAGAGCAGCCAGATACATTCCACCGCACTTATCTCCTCTTAAACACTGGCAGGAAGTGATGCCCTATATACATGCTGTAGCTGTGGTGGCCACACACCATGTGGCTGCACAGGCTCTATCGCACGCCTCAAGAGTTCTTCATCACTTCCAGACAAGCTTCTTTATTAGAGAAGATGTTTTTGGTTTTGTTTCTGTCTTGACTGAAACATAATTTCTGGGTTTTCCGTCCATTTTCTGAACTGAACTAAGCTGGACATTAAAATCTGAACTCTGCATAATTCAAACAAAGCTGAATAACACTTCTTTGTTAGCATGACAGAATTTAGAGTCAAGAAACCTATAAGCCGGAGTCAGAGCCGACATGACCTAGAAACATCTGAGTCACAAACTCAGCAGGACCACGAGAAGTCCTGAGTGAAGGTTGAGACAAAAAAACCTACATGACCAACACAAGCTGGAGTCAAAGTTGAAGTGGAGTGGTGCTCCCAGAAATTTCTCGTAGGGGATGCCAAATAGATCCACTGAAAATCTGGGGGCAGCAAACTAAAACAAAAAACCATAACTTGAATATAAGGAATTCTTTTAGCCTGCTGAAGTATTGAGGCTTGAACGCTTTACAATGTAAATCAATGCAACCTCTGTGAGCTGTTGATTGTGGCCACCAGCTGCTTAGAGGTAATGATAACTAGCTGCTAACTGCTAACAGCAAACTTAACAAGCTCTCCTTCTTCTGATTTCATGTTCTTCCTCTGCACATCCACTCCTCTCAGTAGTGTCGTGGTTGTTGAGTTGTTTTGACATGATCATGATCCAGTTGTTTCAGGGTTCATGTGACATCAGATAACTCCGCCCATCTGCCCCAGAGAGCAGGTACAGTGTAACGAGCTGTGGAGGGGGGCCGGGGGGGTGACAGGAACCCATGAAATAGGCCTCTCTGTAATTTAGTAGCTTTGATCTGTAGTTATGCTGTTGAGGCCTCATGTCATATTTCTGAATAACAGTAGTAACAGTTTTAGTAACAAATAGTCAAAGATAAACATTGAGATTTTTTTTCTTTCCCCATTCATGGCGCCCCCTGTGGATGACGGCGTCCTTAACATTTGCCTATGGGTCATTATATGAAAACGTGCCATTTGCCATTCTTAATGTTTGATTTTCAAAGTACTGTTTTAAAACTATTTATCACCCTTTTTGGATTAAATAGATCCTAACCTATCAGAAATAGGTGCTGTACCATCTCAGGCTATCTTATTTTTTTTCCACATTTAATCAACATGCATGTGTGTTTTGTCAACCCTGTTATGTTGCACCAATTAATGTTTGAAAATATTTTAAATGCATATTTACAACAAATCTGATATACTATGAAGTGTGTTTGTACAGTGAGAATATTGAGGTGTTTATTTTTATCCATGGATGAATATACTCATTTGTAATTGACACTTTAACAGCATCTTTCTTTTTAAGAACAGAATATGGAAACAAAACAATAATACCCACATTTTGTTCTGTAGATTACTGGTTCCTTTTACTTAACATATAAAATGAGTTGATTTGACATTTGTTTTTTCATTTTTTGAATTATACTAGACTATTATACAAGTAACAGGGTTGACACTTCAGTAACAGGGTTGACAACAGTTAACATACTGCTAGTTTAAGTTGCAGCTTTGGGTCTAATGAAGATAATGGGACATTCATAAACCTTTAATTCAACATGACTAATCAAAGAATATTTTGGAGACACATTTATTGAGAGATTTTAGCATTTTTCAAAACACGAAGGATATTGAAGTGACAGTCACAATGAATTTGATCCATTGAACATGTTTGGCCTGCTCGGAAAGTTGCATCATTTCCTGGGAGTGAAATCAGCTTCCTTTTGTGAACATGCTGGTGAAAAGACAAATAAGTGTCCTCTTCTTTTCATGATTTTTCTTAGAGTTATATAATGTTTGACAGAGAGGGGCGAGCTTATTGTGTCAGCCCTGTTTCTACAAAAGGACACGTTAAAAAGATATTTGTTAGAAATGTTTAATGTACATAGATAACACGATTTAAGCCTCTAATGAATGCACACCATGTGGTCTCATGACCTTCACCACATGGCTAATAATGGCTGCCAAGAACATTTCTTGTCAACCCTGTTACCATTCTAGCGTAACAGGGTTGATGTAACAGGGTTGACAAAAGTAGGGTTTTGCGAGTACGTGAAAATATACTTTCCTTTCCGATAGCATTTACATGATATACATGGTTTTACAAGTTTCATCGTTAGCTGAGCGGGAAATCAAAAAAACCAGTGCACTTGGTGACAAGTTTTTGAAATTTGGCATAGTGTAAGGTATGGGTATAAGGTTTTCAAAAACCAAGTTGGGATAGCCACAAATTTCAATATGGCCCTCACCGGAGATTTGGATCTGCTCCAAATTGTAATGGGTTCCATGTTGGACCATGTTGTACCTCTCCACCAACTTTAACACCATGCCAAATTTCAAAAACTTGTTACCAAGTGCACAATTTTTTCAATTTCCCGCTCAGCTAGCAACGAAACTTGTAAAACCATGTATATCATGTAAATGCTATTAGTAAGGAAAGTATATTTTCATGTACTCGCAAAACCATATTTTTGTCAACCCTGTTACGTCAACCCTGTTACGCTAGAATGGTAACAGGGTTGACGAGAAATGTTCTTGGCAGCCATGTGGTGAAGGTCATGAGACCACATGGTGTGCATTCATTAGAGGCTTAAATCATGTTTTTTATGTATATTAAACATTTCCAACAAATATCTTTTTAACGTGTCCTTTTGTAGAAACAGGGCTGACACAATAAGCTTGCCTCCCTCTGTCAAACATTATATAACTCTAAGAAAAATTATGAAAAGAAGAGGACACTTATTTGTCTTTTCACCAGCATGTTCACAAAAGGAAGCTGATTTCACTCCCAGGAAATGATGCAACTTTCAGAGCAGTCAATATCTCAGAAGGGGTGTTTTCATTAAAAGTAACAGGGTTGACGACAACCTGGTGACCCAACTAAGCTGATGCTTTTTACAACATTTTACAGATATTAAGAATAAAACCCATTCATGAGTAATGAAAAGACACTTGAGGCTTTATATATACGTTTATGTTTTTATGATAGTTTGACTTTTTGGGGCCTTAATAGCTAGTTAAAGTAGAGCAATCATATTGAGGGACAGGCCATTTTTACAGCTTTTGAATGATGCTTCATACAAAAAGGTGTTTAAAACCCTTTGAAAACAAAATAAACGTTTACATTGTTTTAATGTTACAAGAGATATCATGGAAAATAAATTCAAAAATGATTATATTGTTTATTGACATTTATAGCACAGTTTTGTTCGGGGGACACAAAATGGCACGTTTTCATATAATGACCCCAATACTGCCTATGCCACAAGCCAGCCGGGGTTGATCGGGCCCCAACTTGTGTCCCAGCAGCAACTGCCTACGATTCAGCCCTCTTAGTGCAAAACCACCTGGTGACTTTCTCTGTGGCTTCACTTGCAGATTGGATGGCACTCTATGCCGGCCCTGTAATGCACCATTGGTTTTGCAGAGTGAGCATCCTGCAAAGCCTCTGCAGCTCAACTCTGTGGGTTCATGGTGCCTCTTCCAGCCTCTGTCTTGGCACATCTCCGTCACTTCTTGGTACATCTCCTCTTCTTCAGTGTGCTGCACTGTAAGATAGTGTATGAATAACATAATAAAGGTGGACGGCTATCTGCCGCCACCTCAACCAGCTCAGCTCAGGCAACAACCTAAACCTCATGACCTGGTTTCAGAAGCCACAGCTCACATTTTCCCAGAGCACTTGTTTAACTGTTACTGTTTAACATCATCATGTGCTTTCAGATACAGAAGCTACAATGTCGTAGACGACTTACACCAAGACCTGCTTCTATTTCTATACAGTATATATATATATATATATATATATGTGTGTGTGTGTGTGTGTCTGTTTTCAGAGTCATGTTCCAGTAACTATCAAGACGTTTAACATAGTTGAAAATAACATTGTCTTTCAAAGAACAGCTCCACAAGAAAATATGAATTTACATATATGTATGTATATATACATATATGTATATATATATATATATATATATACATATATGTATATATATATATATATATATATACATATATGTAAATATAAATATATATATATATATATATATATATATATATGTATATGTATAAACAAATGGATGTCATATGTCATCATATGTTTAAACATACCTGGCAAATGAAGTTGGTTCTAATTTGATTCATCATTTAATTTTAAAAATATATTTAGAAAAAAATGGAGAACATAAATAACAACAAAGATACAAATGACATAAATGACATGAGGAATGACAACAATAACAAAAGTTTCTGCACAAAAAACAACAACAAAAGACAGTAAATAAATAAACACATGTCTGCTCAGCTGGGTCCGTTTATGCAGCGGTGCTCAGGTCATCTGATCTTTGACCTGAGTACAAAGCGTGGGAAGGAGGGGGAGGAGGATGTTTGTTTGGCGTGCAGAGCAGAAGCATCAGACACGCGATGGTTTGGAACATGTTGAGTCTTCTACCCTGACTTTCCATTTGGTTTCCTCAGAGCGAGTGTGAAAACCACATTGAACATCTGTTGCATCACTCTTACTGAGTGATTTACATGTTGTGGTCAGCTGGTGTTGGTTCAGTCAGTTTAGAGAACGTAAACTGCCAAACACTGACGTCAGACTTGAACAATGAACAAACATTTTGTTTTGTTAACCTTGTTAACAGTTTTCATGTCAGTTTTCAGGAAGTGATGAAATCAAACTCACAATTTTATCTCTGGTTTACAAACAATTTAGCAAAAATAATATAAAATGTAAGACATGAAATAATAATAATTACAATAATACAGTAAAACTTGTATTTATAGCCCTGGGCTATTATGCATAAATCACTTAAGTCAACAGGCCTGTATTTGAGACAGGCCTTTAATTCCTTCCACACAAAACTGTTGCTCAGCAAAGATCAGGAAATACAATCAAATTATTTATTAAACTTGAGGATCACGGCACCCAGCACACCGACACAACCCCACTTTACTCTGTTGAAACAATCCTCACAACTTACATTTTATAAAAACCCTTTTGATCCTTTTGACCTGAGGAGGAATATGGAATATGAATAATTTAGAGGGTAATCCAGGAATGGACACATAATCTGAGGTCACCAACAACCTGCATTTATACAGCTGAAAAACTAGCATGAAAAAAATTAACTGCTTGGCGACCGGACCAGGCCTCTAATTGACCTATGGCTAAGCCCCGCCCTCAAACACGATGAGCCAATCACAGTGCGTATAGCTATTCCCATACACTCGGACATCCTCTGCCTGGACGTCCATTGAAATGCATTACAGAAAGATTTGAAGTTTAAAAATGGTCAAACGGTGTGCATGGGGTACATGCAACTCTGACACAAGGTATCCTGAGAGGCTGGGCGACCAGGTGTATTTTTACACTTTAAACCACATCTCAAGCGAGAAAAGTGTCTCCTTTGGATAAAGTTGTGTGGTAACGTTAGACCACAACATCAACTCAACGTGAATAAGATTAACAATGATGTCTACATCTGTTCTAAGGTAAGTCAACATTGTGTTTGAGGCAACATATTGTCACTTTGCTGGAAAGAAATATAAAGTTATCTTTAACATCTCTAGCTAACGTTAGCTAAAGTTAGCCTAACGTTAGCTCCTAGCTGCGTTGTTCATCATGTCACCTTGTTTGCTGGGAGTTCATTAGCCTATTTTGTTCTAGTTTTGTACTTTGGTGATGGTACATCATTGTTAGCTGTTGTCCAAAGGGCTCTAGTTAAGCTAACGTTAACTTCTGGAGCTTAGCTTCATTAACTTATCTGTAATGGCAGAGATAACAAAGGTTGGCAAACGTTATGCTGAATGATTCAGTGTAAATACTGTAGCACCAAACTAACGGAGAGACACTCTTGGTAAAGATGGTAAAAAGGCCGTTATTGTCACAATCCCTGTCTCTCAGTCCTCTCCTGCAACACTGCTGCAGTAGTTTTCCACTCTCCCTCCCTCTGCTCCACTCTACCTGCCAGCCACGCCCACTTCATCAGGCCACTCTGCTCACCTGCCTCACAGCTGCAGCTCATTGCAATCAGGCCTGCATATAAGCCACTCCAGCACCTTCACTCACTGCCAGATTGTTCTTCTGCATTATGCGAGACTCTCCAGCGTTCTTCTCCTGCCTGATCTCCCGCCTGATCTCCCGCCTGATCTCCCGGTGCCAACTCTGCCTGTCCCCGACCTGCTCTCCTCGTCTGCCTCCCGGTAAACTCACCTGCCTTCTGTCCCCGACCTCGTGCTTTGTTTCAGCGTCTCTGGTTTCTGCCTGCTCGTCTGGTCTCGACTCCTCCGCCCGGCCTCGTCAACTCTCCTGCCTGCTCCTCAACGGTGCTTCTGCCTTCGCTGACGGCTCTTCTGGCTACGACCCCCACACCGGCTCCCGACCTCGCCTCAGCTCACTCCTCGTCGGCTTCTCAGCTCGATCAGCCGGCGTTTCAGCCTACGCAGCGCCTGCCTCGCCACCTTCGGCTGCCGTAAGCTACATCTCTTCTCCTCTCTGTGAAAGAGTTTTGAACTGTGTGGAACCGGGGGCTCTGGAGCTTCCCCTCGGTTCCGTGACTGAGCCCAGCCGCTTCTCTCCCCCTTATCTGTGCTTCAGAGACTGTGTTAGGGCAACTTGCCCGAAGAACGAACTTTATCCTGTGTTTATTCTGCCTGCTGCATTCCCTGTATGCTGTGGTGCTAATAAAAGTCATTACCAACTATTCCTGCGAGCCTGGTACTGCATTTGGGTTCACCAACACGCCCGTTTCAGTTATCCTTTTCTCATATTCGGAGCCAAAAACCTTAACTTCAGTGGCACTTTAACTTGTTGTCTTTGATGGTGACGGCAACCAGATGCGGTTCACAAGCGTACACTGTGACCTGTAAATTTTGGCTTGTAATTTAAGCTTTTCATCGACCTTCTCAACAATAAAATGATGAATATATCCCTCCAATGCGTAGTTTAGGCCCTTTTGGTTACTTCTCAATGACATCTGATCGTTATGTCTCCAAAAATCATCAGTTGCCTCCTGTGAAATGCCGTGTACTGTGACACCTGCCATAGCGCCGGGCACTGAATGTTGATAGTTTGTCCGAGTGAGTGGAGGGGGCGTGGCTTTGCCATAAGTCAACTGAGACAGGCCTTTATTTTTCAGAGTGAATAGCCACAGCGGGCTGGTAGAAAGGACTGGGTATTTCACTGGGACTAGACTTTTAATTGAAGTTTGACAGTAATAACTCCCCGATGATCCTCTGCAGTCTTTATGTGTGCAGCTGTAACTTTAAGTGCAGCAGTTTAATCACTGATGTTGAAGCATCAGTGTGAAACGTTTGCATTGGGCTGGAGGCAACAATCAATGTCCCTGCTGCCCTCATACTCCTCATACTCCTCATACTCACAGTGAGATCCCTGGGGAGCAGTGGAATCTGCACATATAGAGCTGCACATGAAATACATAAATCATGACGCCAGCCAACATTCCTCTGTGCGCTCGGTCTTCTGGGAAAAAGGTCTCAGACTGCAGTCCGAGCAGGCAGCTGTGTGAGCGCTCTATAAAAGGGCTTGGATCTAAAACCAAACACAACATCTGAGCTTATTAAAGTTATTAGTTTGTAACTCGGGCTCCTGCTGAACTTCGGAACAAGACAGAAAAAATGACTGTTCAACCGTAACGTCTCAACTCACTAACAAAGGCCACGGCATACGTGTGGTGTAACAGCAGTTTTATTGGATGAGTGGAGGGTCAGGGATGACGGGGAGAGTTCGATGGGATGACGGGGGACGTTTGCCAGGGTAGGAACAGGACCCTAGGGTTGGTCAGGGCCTTGTGTGATTGGATGATAGGGTGGGTGTTGAGGAGGGGATGAATTCAGTTGGAGCATTTATGAACCCAAGGGTCAAGACTCAGGGTGATAATGTTAGTGATCATCAAGTTTCCAGATATAAAACTTATGATTATCAGAGCACATTCAGCCGCACACTGAGACCACAGAGGAGCACCGCAGAGCGCCACAGGAGATATCTGTGTAGCTCCTCCCCCTTCTGTAGGGAGGAGAGAGGCACTGGCTTTTGCTTTTGCTCCTTGAGAACAACCTGAATATTTGACTGATGTTTATTACTCTATTGTTCTACAAACTGGGCCCAGTGAGTGACCCTTACCCACAGAGCCCCCTGGTTGTTCTGGTTGTGAACATGAACGTGCGCAGCGTCCCTGTAAGGAAGGAGGCACTCTCTGGCACAAGAATTTCCTTTGGGATGAATAAAGTGCTATTGAACTGAATTGAATTATACATATAGAGGTCATTTCAACAAACCAAAGTATCTCGAGCACTGACTCATGTTGCCTCGTGTTGTGAAGATCCACAGTGCTCACACGTGGCAGGGAAACAGTTGATTGACCTGACGATCAAATGTTCAAGTCCAGAAACACACGTTATGTCACAGACAGACTGGAGTGAGGAAGCAGGGACATATAGAGTGCCGAAGTCACGCCCCTTCCAGTAGAGCTCATGGGACCTTAGATTGGAAAAAATATGAATGGCAGTGAATGGGGAGAGAAATATTATCTTTTGGTCCCGTTTGAGTTGTGACATGAAATCCAAATATGTCGTTAATGAATTTAAAACATAAATTTTAAGGTCAAGAAAGTCATACTTTGTGGTAAAATTGTTGAGATATAAGCTTTTTAATTAGAAAGACTTGAGTACACAGGAGGAGGTCGCGTATGTGACGTCATAGCCTTCGCTCGCTTCCTGCAGCTTGGAGTGACTGCAACCTGGCACAAAACACACAGACATCTTCAATTAATCAGATTCAGATTCAGAATACTTTATTAATCCCAGGGGGGAAATTGTTTTTGTTCCAATGCTCCGTGCAAAGTACAAATAGAAATACAGCATGAATGGAAACAAGAGATAAAGATGAAGATATAAATAAGATACTAAAACAGACAATGAAATAAAATAAAATATTAAAGTAGACATTAAAATAAAATAAATAATAAAACAGTAAAGTAGACAATCTGAAATATATACAATATACAATGAAATGGTTGTAGCGTTAAAATGAAATAAGAATGAGTAATTATATTGTGTGTTTTGTTTTATAAATAGCCAAATGAGTCCAATCATTAGAGGGAGGAGTTGTACAGTTTAATGGCCACAGGTAAGAATGACTTCCTGTGGCGCTCAGTGGTGCATTTAGGAGCAATGAGTCTCTGGCTGAAGGTGCTCCTCTGTTCGAGCAGAGCGTTGTGGAGAGGGTGAGAGCTATGCTCAGGTATCGCCCGCACCTTCGACAGCATCCTCCTGTCTGACACTGCTGTCAAAGGGTCCAGCTCCACCCCCACAACGTCCCTGGCCTTTCTGATCAGCTTGTTGAGTCTGTTGGTGTCGGCTACTCTCAGTCTGCTGCCCCAGCACACCACAGCAAACAGAATAGCACTGGCCACCACAGACTCATAAAACATCCTCAGCATAGTCCGGCAGATGTTAAAGGAGCGGAGCCTCCTCAGAAAATAGAGGCGGCTCTGTCCCTTCTTGTAAAGGACTTCAGTGTTCTTAGTCCATCAATCATAAATCCATTAATCATAAAACAGTGGAATTTCAGCGGGGAGGCCAAGCTGCAGGAAGCGAGCGAAGGCTATGACGTCATATACGCGACCTCCTCCTGTGTACTCTTGAGTCTTTCTAATTAAAAAGCTTATATCTCAACAATTTTACCACAAAGTATGACTTTCTTGACCTTAAAATTTATGTTTTAAATTCATTAACGACATATTTGGATTTCATGTCACAACTCAAACGGGACCAAAAGATAATATTTCTCTCCCCATTCACTGCCATTCATATTTTTTCCAATCTAAGGTCCCATGAGCTCTACTGGAAGGGGCGTGACTTCGGCACTCTATCCACACTCTATACTGCTGAGTCATGATTAGAAGATGAGCTGCAGGTGTGCAGGGCTAATTGGCAGCAGGTGGTGGGCGGAGCTTCAGCTGGACACACAAACACAGGAACCATACAGAGGAGGAAACACTGAGAAACATGAGGAAGAGAATGTGGGAGGGAGGGAGGGATAATGAATGGAGGGATGGATGGATGGATGGATGAAAAACAACTCTCCTCTCAGTCTGTGTGTGTTCAGGTATTTAAATGAACAGTGTAACCCTCATGGACTCTGCTGTCCTCACTGTCCTCACTGTCCACACTGTCCTCACTGTCCTCACTGTCCACACTGTCCTCGCTGTCCTTGCTGTCCACACTGTCCTCACTGTGGTCTGCTGCATCCTGTTGACAGTGTCGGTGTGTAATGAGCGAGGCAGAAATGTAACTTTGCTCTTGTAAACACTTTAACAATGAGGCCTGTAAAATAAAAGCTAACGGCTCTGTGCACGGACCTGCACATTCCTGAGCGCAGGACAAACTCCAGACGGGACAGTTTACAGCGCTGAGTCTTTCCACACCACAGACGGGGAGAATCCTGGATCCTGACTGGTTGGCAGGTGCAGATTAAACTGTATAGGAGGACACACACTCCAGTCCATCAGTTTAAAATTACAGCAGGTATCACTGTGTTACTGTTGGTGTTTCATTCTGACCCCATCCAGCGGTGAATCGTCCCGCTGCGACAAGTGCCGTCCGACTGACTGGTGGCGTATCAAGACTTCTGAAGGCTGCACTCGTGTATCCTCCAAAAGCCTCCTCTCTCCTCTGAGTGCATTTAAGGAATGGAGACGTCCTACAAGATGTGAGTCTTGATCGATTTCTGGGTCAAGTGATCGAGGATAGAGGGCGGAGGAGTCAAGGAGTCAAGGAGGGATATTGGGATGAACCCAGACATTTAGTCAACCTACAACAGGTGAGCAGTTCTCATTGGATAACTGGTTGAACAGGATTTTAAATCTATGGACAATCCACAGGTGGGAGGTGCTTACACACAACACCTTAAGCTTAATGTTTCCTCTGCTAAGGGACTTACATACAGTAAGGGTGTTGCACAGAATTCCTCCGAAGGTTTCTTCAGTTATAAAAAACTGTTTACTGCGCTGAAAGAGATTTCACAGCAGTATAGTTGTACAGTTTCCATGACAACCGTTGCTTGCTTGCACTGGAGCTTGTGACACCTGAAGGCTTTTATGCAATGGTTCAACTAACTTGAAAGAATCCCTTAAGTACAAGACTAAGATAAGGAGAAAGCCTTAAATACTTAAATAATTTTAAGGAAATCTGAAGGAGAAGTTTTGTGCTTCCAGTTTATTTGAAGAAAATCTAAATCTTGACCTTAAGGACAATCTTAACTTAAGGTGTTTTGTACAGCTGGTCCCAGGTCTTTGTCTCACCATGTTGCATCGCCATGTTTCTACAGTAGCCCAGAATGGACAAACCAGACACTGACTCTAGACAGAGACATTCACACTTTAACGTCGGCTGCCGTAGTTAGAAACCCTCCGTGATGAGAGAGTCCCTGTTCTCATTCTGAACTCGACTGTTTTATATTCCTGACAATTAGCATTAGCATTAGCATTAGCACAGTTAGATAGGTCCTTTATTGTTAATTAACCCTTACTTATACAACAAAGCTTTGTTGGAGCAATCCAGTTAGCAGCATACACATTTTACACATTCACCAACACACACTGGCTCATCACATACACACATATATTTTCAACATATATGATAAATAGCAAGTAGCAGGGGAAGCCGATGATCCTCTCAGCCGTCTTGACGACCCGCTGCAGGTCTCAGTACCTCACCTTACAGCAGTATGTTGGTATGCGCTCAGCTGTGCAGCGGTAAAAGCGAGTCAGAGGTTCCTGAGGATGCCGTTAAGTTTCAGGGTCTTCAGGAAGAACATCCTTTGCTGGGCTCCTTTGATGAGTGGGAGATTTAGTTCAGGTCCTCAGCTATGTGCAGGAACTTAAAGCTTTAAACCCTCTCCCCCGTTAATGTGCAGTCCACTGTGAGGAGTGTTTTGTGTTCTTCCTAAAGTCCGTTATCATTTCTTTTGTTGTCTTTGTGTTGAGGGTGACTGTTCTTGCTCCAGGCGCGCAGTCTGGACTTCCTTCCTGTAAGCTGGTTCAACATTGTTTGATATGAGTCCCACCATGATTGTGCAGTTGGTGTTGTGGGAGGAAGCACAGTCATGGGTAAGAAGCGAGCAGAGGGCTGGACGAAGGACGCAACCTTGGGGGACGCCGGTGTTGAGATTGATGTGGTGGCTGATCCTGACGTACCGTAGCTGTAAATGCACCGTGCTAACCATGCTAGCAGCTAGCATTGGTTATCGCCACCCTCTTGTCCAAATATGGTCACTACTGACTCCAACAATCCAAGACGGCAAAGGCATCACAGCTGCATGCATTATTTTAGACAGTCTATGGTCAGAACCAAATATGGATACAAATATAATACATATTTATAATTACTGATCTCAGTCTTCACTGAGACAATCAGTGGAGAAAAATTGGTCCACGCTTTTGTTACCTCAAGGCTGGATTACTGTAACTCTTTATTATCAGGTAGCTCTAGTAAGTCCTTAAAAACTCTCCAGCTAATTCAGAATGCAGCAGCACGTGTACTAACAGGAACTAAGAAACAAGATCATATCTCTCCTGTTTTAGCTTCTCTGCACTGGCTCCCTGTAAAATCCAGAATTGAATTTAAAATCCTACTGTTAACTTATAAAGCTCTAAATGGTCAAGCTCCATCATATCTTAGAGAGCTCATAGTGCCATATTATCCCACCAGAACACTGCGCTCTGAGAACGCAGGGTTACTCGTGGTCCCTAAAGTCTCCAAAAGTAGATCAGGAGCCAGAGCCTTCAGCTATCAGGCTCCTCTCCTGTGGAATCATCTTCCTGTTACGGTCCGGGAGGCAGACACCGTCTCCACATTTAAGACTAGACTTAAGACTTTCCTCTTTGATAAAGCTTATAGTTAGGGCTGGCTCAGGCTTGTCCTGTACCAGCCCTTAGTTAGGCTGACTTAGGCCTAGTCTGCCGGAGGACCCCCCTATAATACACCGGGCACCTTCTCTCTCTCTCTCTCTCTCTCTCTCTCTCTCTCTCTCTCTCGTATTCTATTACTGCATCTTGCTAACTCGGCCATTCTGGATGTCACTAACTCGGCTTCTTCTCCGGAGCCTTTGTGCTCCACTGTCTCTCAGATTAACTCATATCACAGCGGTGCCTGGACAGCGTGACGTGTGTGGTTGTGCTGCTGCCGTGGTCCTGCCAGATGCCTCCTGCTGCTGCTGCCATCATTAGTCATTAGTCATACTTCTTCTGTTATTATACACATATGATTATTGTCACACATGTATACTGCCAGGTATTAATACATACTTTCAACATATTGTACCGCAGTAGCCAGAACTATAACTATAATATTATTACTTTCATTAATGTTGTTGTAAGCTACTGTCATTACCTGCATCTCTCTCTCTCTCTCTCTGTGTCATATGGATTACTGTTAATTTATTATGCTGATCTGTTCTGTACGACATTTATTGCACGTCTGTCCGTCCTGGAAGAGGGATCCCTCCTCAGTTGCTCTTCCTGAGGTTTCTACCGTTTTTTTTCCCCGTCAAAGGGGTTTTTTTGGGGAGTTTTTCCTGATCAGCTGTGAGGGTCTTAAGGACAGAGGGATGTCGTATGCTGTAAAGCCCTGTGAGGCAAATTGTGATTTGTGATATTGGGCTTTATAAATAAAATTGATTGAATTGATTGATTGAGTGGAGGCAAACAAAACACACTCTGTGGTGAGGGGAAGGATAACGAGACACAGGTGAGGCTCATCAGGGCGGGGCTGACAATCAGACACAGGTGAGGTCATCACAAGGGAGGGAAAACACACAGAGACAGGAAGTGACGTGATCTGAAATGAGAGGAGATGTGAGTTTCAAAGTAAAACAGGAAACAACATGAATGAATGAAATACAATTAAAAAAACATGAGCTGTGACGGTCCAGCTCCCGATGTCGTCACACAGGAAGGATAAGGAGAGAGCGACTGTCTGTGGGCACCACATGGAAAGCCATTTCCTGTTTGTCTCTCCACTGTTCCTGTTGTCTCTTTAATTTGACCCAAAGCAGCTGAGACTGATTCACAATCACTGGACTGATCTCTGAGGTTTAACTGACTTCCTGTCAGACTGTGACCATCAAGTGTTCCCTTCAGTTTTCTGAGCCGAAGGTTGAAATCACCACATTGTGAAGCTGAGCAGCAGTCGCCCCAAACTGTCACTGCCCAGTGATTTGAAGATGAATCATCCAAAACATTGTGATGTTTCACAAGAAGAGAAAAGAGAGACTCGTTACAAAGAGCCTGTTTGACACAATTCAGCTCGTAAAAGCAGCTGATGACGTGGAACATGGAGTGGAAAGTGAACAAATAAAAAGCTTCTGGTTGTTTTTGAAATGTTGCTCACATATAATCGAGATGTTGAAACCAAACTTAGGCCGATTTAATTAACCTTTGTGTCTTTATTCGATCTGCAAATGAACAAATCCAACACTTGAGGCGTCTCGTGCACAACACCACACGTCTTCAGTTTTGTTTTCAGGCTGTTTTTTTCCAGCAAACTGACGTGGACGTGGCCGTTCCTCTGGACTTTCCCTCCTTGTTTTAATTCAATACGTTGAATCTGACATTTATGATCATGCGTGGGTTTTGGCATTGATTAAGAGCCTTCATGAACAGCCCCCACACTTTACATGTGTGTTCCTAAACACGTGTGTCACTGGATGCACCAGCTCCAGCTCCTCTGTCGCCGTGGGAACACAAGCAGCACATTGTTAGTCTTTTCTCTTTTTTTTGTCTTTGACCTCCTCATTTTCTCTCCGAGAGGTCAGAGGGCAGGATGGAGCACGCGCACACACACACACACACACACACACACACACACAGTAGAAAAGGCCCCAGAGTTAGTTATTACTAGGTGCCTTTGCCCATATTATGTTTCAGTGTTTAATGTTTTCTGCATATTTATGCTGTGATCCATTTATGTTGCTACGAGCGGTGAGACTCGAGATGATGTCGTAAAATGTCATAACTTCCTGTTTAAATTGGCGATATGCGTCCCTGTTTGCGCTTGTACCGTTTACGACCTAACATAAACAATGATGGATGCCTCCAAGAAAGCAGTCATCACTACTGCAGCAGCAAAGCCTTTATTATTAGCATCACTGCTAGCTACTTTCACCAACACGCGCAACAACACATCACAAAGCATTCCCATATGGCATTATAATGCGTACGAGTCATTAAAGTGAAGACTCAGATGTGCTAAACAGTAAAACTAATAGTACAGAGCAGAGCCACTTATGGTAAATATGTGTGTGGTATGGGGTGACTTGATGGAACGATTTGGATTAGGAGATAAAACAAAGCACAAACATAAATCTGTTTAAAAAGAGGTGCAAGAAACAATTTATAAAGAAGTATATGGAAGAGGGAGTTTGTTAACTGTGAGTGTGATGGAGGGTATATATAAATAAATCATAAAAATTGTTATATTGAAATTGATTAGTATTCGATATATAGTTGTATAGATGTTAGATATTGTATAGATAGATATTGTATTTATGTAGATATTTATGTTGTATGTATATATTATATGGATGTAAGCAGTGTGTATGTGTGTATAGGTACATATTACATTTATATGGATATTTATGTGGTATATGGATATTATGTCTATATTGATACTTACATATTATATATATATTATATATTTTGTAGTGTATATATGTATAATATATTTATATAGATGTTAACGCATAACACTATTTTTATATGACCCATGAGAAACAGTAAAAAGGGGTAGGAATAAAAAAGAAAGTATTTACTTCTTCCTACTCCTTTTTCGAACGTGTATGAATACTTTATTTTTTTTTCTTCATTTGTCTATGTATGGCATTTCTCTCTTCTTTATTTTTTATACATGTTCAAAAATAAACATTTAAACAAACAAAATAAACATTCAAACACCAGCTAGCTAGCTAGCTAGTGCTAACTAAGTTAACGTTAGCTAGGCATCAGGCTTCTGCTGCTGCTGCTGCTGCTGCTACTCTCGTCCATGTTCATGGGGGTTAGGGTTATTATTATTATTATGTCCACCCGCACCCGTTCACACTGCGTGGACTTGGAACACAACAACGCAAAATTCTGCACCACGTCCGTACCGCGCCTGTGTGTATGGTTTAAACGCGGAAAAGTGCTGCACGAATATTCCGCAAATCTGTCCCGCATTTCCACATCGCGGCAGTGAGAATAAACTTTACAAGCGATAAGATCTGCATGGAATGGCCCAGTAGCGTGCTCTGGTGGGCTGGTCGAGGGATGGATTATGACTGAGCTGTGCAACAACTTGCTGACAAGTGGTCTGTGCGTGAATGAAAAGCAGTGAGTAATGATCCGCTGCAACATTGTTGTATTATGTTTGTGTTGCTGCAGCCAGAGATCATTTCTGTTAAAAATGCAGAGCGTTGGCACTCGCCAGGTGATCACTCCGTTAATTAGACTGTTCCATGCACGCTAGTTATGGCCTCCAGCTCACCTAACGCAGACCGGTGATATGTTGTGTTGAAATGTGTCCATTTATTACCGGTTGTTGCTGCTCAGAGGGTTCATGGCTGAGCTAAAGTACGAAGTGGCTCGTGTTATGTCCTGTTATTAAGGTTTGCTAACTTGGTGGTCCGTCAGTATGAGGATTTAACAGCAAGTGTTAAAGGTTAGGGTTAGTCCAGATTATTGTTTATTAGGTTTGGTGATATCAGGCATGTTACTGCATACAGGACAATAACATGTATGTGTGTAGAAATCACATGACCTTACTGCCTGCTACTGGATTATCTGTGAAAAGAGAGACGATAAACCACATCTGAACCATCCATCTGCTCTTTAGTCTGTACTCTGGAGGAGTGATGAGACAGAACTAACGCCTAGATCCAGCCTAGCCATATTATCTCCACTACACACACACACAGACTCACACACACACACACACACACACACACAGTGGGTGTGGTCTCCTCCATCAGACCTGTAGTAAACACATCATAGATCTAGAGCAGTTAGAGAGGACACGGAGACCCTCAAACAGGAGCAGCAACAGGACTTTAACACCGTTCAGCACTACGTTTATATAATTCTGATATTTTATTCTTAATTAAAGATCCTGTTTTAGAAGTTTAGATCTTTTTTTTTTTCCATGCACAGTGTCAGTAAGCTCTGGTCCTCATGCGTCTTTCATTCTTCCTGTGGTGTTTCACTTTTACCTACAGAGCCCTTTTTGTTTTTTGTGGTGTTAAAATTTATTTCCCTCACAGCCAAAACACCAGAGGAAAATGTTGGTGTGATACATTTCTGCAAACCATGCACACGTCACATTTGTGTGTTTCATATGTGTCATATCAGTGTTTCTAAAGTGACGGAGGCTGTGTCATCAGGAGGTGGAGGGGACGGTGATGGTGTGACACCTGGGAGAGACGGGGGAGACTGTTTTTTAACCAAGACATAATTACGTATCCTGCCGGGATGGTGGCAAATTTTTTTTTATTTTTTTTAAAAAATGGCTGGTTTTATTTTACAGAGACATTGCTGCGTTTTCAGTTTGATCATGTGACCAAAACCAGGTGTTTTAAGCCAAGCGTTTTTGTGTCTAAACCTGAGCACGTCAACCACAGCTTTGTTGAAACGTAATAAGTTTGAACGTATCTGCTTCATAATAACAAATGTTAGGCATCTGAGGTTTGCAGATGAAGTCAACATTTATTTGAGCGATTGTTTTCTCCTCTCAGGTGTTACTTTCTACATCGTAATAAATTAAAAGAAATAACTACTCAGACTCAAAATGTTTTTTTTTTGAACGACAGGTTTTTATTTAAAAATAATAATTTACTTTATTGGAAGTTTATGCCTAAAATATTTTTTTGTAAAATTTAACTTTCATGTTCTAAACTACAAGCTTGTTTTCCTGTCACCGTTGTGAAATCCTGCTGCAGCTCTGACACGATGAGGACTCTGCAGACGCACCTTGAATGTTAATGTTTCTTTCTCACTTCCTCCCGTGCTGACTGAAGGCCGTGATAAACAGCTCCACCTCATTCTTGTGTAGCAAGAGGAAACTTACTTCTGCAATATAACAGCACCAGTTGTGTCTCTGACCACAGTGAAACCAAAATTTTACTATGACTTGACTTAAAGAGGAACCTGTACATGCCGGTTTCAGGTTCAGCCTCATTTTACCACCGTATTACTGACCACAGTAAATAAATATGCAGAGCATCAGGTGGCACACGCTAACAGCACACTTCCTCAAAAGTTACGATATCTTGTGTTGTGACCATTTTAGTGTCCTTTTTATTGTGACCAGCCCTGATGCTGTTCCCTCAGCTGCACCTGTCAGCTGGATGGATTGTCTTAGAAAACTCAAATGTATTTATATGCACATTTAAAAACAACTCACGTCACCAAAGTGCTGCACAAAAGGAATAAAATCCTAAAAACCCATACATAGGGGCAACACAACTGTCAGGTGCACAGCTCACACATTTATAGACACAACACACACAGGCAGCACCAGGGAAGACCACATCAGGAGGACTCAGACACTGATGAATAAAAGTAGGTTTGGAGCTGGGACTTAGATGATTCAATGGAGGGGGCAGATCTGATCGGGAGGGGGAGGCTCTTCCAACGTTTGGGGGCAGACACAGCAAAGGAACAATCACCCCTGAGCTTACATCTGGAGCGTGGGACAGCCAGGAGCCCCAGGCATCAGAAACCAACGAAAAAAGGCATCCTGTAACGTTGCCATGATATGCGGCTGGTTGCTGATATGGTTGTATAGCGCCCGGCGGCCTCAGGGGGAAATGCAGCTGACAGTTCCTGGTGGCTACTGAAACATCCTGGTGCAGACTATTTACTGGAGTTTACCAGCCTGTCACTCATGCAGCATCTAAAGATAAGTCCACCACCAACATTTTCATCACGTCTTGAAACCAGCATTTTGTCTCAGTTGGTTCTTGTTCTTAAAATGGAAAAAAGTCATTGATGGAAATTTGTTGTCATAGATTCCGTCAACAATATTAACACTTAACCAACCACATCACATCAATGAGTCACACTGTTGCATAAGTTCCTTTATTTAGGGGATTTTTTTCTTTATTTAACGATGCTTTTACTTATCCTCACTGATGCTTCCTTGTCTCCTCTCTCCTCCCAAGACCCAGAAATTGTTCTTCTTCATCATCATTGAGAATTTTCCAGTTCAGACCAAAGATTCACAACGAGATGAAACGGTTTTAGAGTGTTGCAGAGAAAACACAGCGGTGTGAACTGGCCGGTCTGAGCTCGACTCAAACCGGCTGATGGTGTCACCTGACACTCAGCTGAACCAGATACAGAGAGTTGTTGACTAGAGATGATACGCCGTCTCATGGTGGTCACTTCCTGTCGACGTTACAGATCAGAAGCGCAGAGAGTCATCGACTAGAAATGATATGCCGTCTCATGGCGGTCACTTCCTGTCGACGTTACAGATCAGAAGCACAGAGAGTCGTTGACTAGAGATGATACGCCGTCTCATGGCGGTCACTTCCTGTCGACGTTACAGATCAGAAGCACAGAGAGTCGTTGACTAGAGATGATACGCCGTCTCATGGTGGTCACTTCCTGTCGACGTTACAGATCAGAAGCACAGAGAGTCGTTGACTAGAGATGATACGCCGTCTCATGGCGGTCACTTCCTGTCAACGTTACAGATCAGAAGCACAGAGAGTCGTTGACTAGAGATGATACGCCGTCTCATGGTGGTCACTTCCTGTCGACGTTACAGATCAGAAGCACAGAGAGTTGTTGACTAGAGATGATACACCGTCTCATGGTGGTCACTTCCTGTCAACCAGAGGGTTTTTACAACGTTACAGAACGGAGCGTTGACAGCAGCTGTTTGTTTCAATTGATCACATCACAAATCTTTGGTCTGAACTGAACTTTAAATGCACCTCGGGGAGGCCTGTAGAGGAGCTGAGAGTAAAGAAACACAGCTGCATCCAAAACTCTTCATCACATCTGTTTCTCACATCCTCAGTGGGAGGAGCTAAGACACATTAGCATAACGAAAGCAGCAGAATTCTGATCACAGGTTTCACGTCCTCCACATTTATCTCCTCAACTTCGGCTGCTAACCACACGACTGCTCTGGTTCTGAAGGGAAATCTCATCAAATGGGAAACTTGTGTGTGGAAATTTACGAGTGAGACTGATCACCAAATGTGGAATAACCCACGCTGAAAATAGTCCCCAACAAACACACTGTTTCCTCCTGTTTGTTTGATTACAAAAAAAGTTCTCAGACTAAATGTATGTTTGTTTATTTCTGGAAAGTAAAAAGAGACAATGAACCAAAGTTTGTTTTGGCTGTTTGATGGGATTTGTACCAAAAAGGAAATGTATATAATATGGGCAGCCTGATCTTCTAAAGCCATCTGTGAACTTCCTGTCCGTCTGTCAAAAACCTTCTCCTGTTTCTAACATCTCTCCGACCAGATCATCCACACAGATAATCTGCAGCGTTCTCACTTTGTTCAAAACTCTGAGTTTTTGGACTAAACATCCTGCAAAGACGTACAAAATAAGACTCCTGCCTTCTTGTCAGCTACAGGACAATCATAGTGTGTTTTTAAAAAGAATGTAAATGTCTTAAAAAAGTCTTTCCTTCAGTCTTATTATGCCACATGTGAGTGCTGTAAATAAACTGTTTGTATAAATTCATCTTTTGTCGTCTTTTCTTTTTTGGCCGAGACTTCTCTTTAAACAAACAAGAAAAACATTTCTTCAAGAACCTTTTAAAAATAAAATCCATCACTTCAGATGCTTTAATGACACTTTTTAAGTTTTAAATTACTTTAAGTTAAAATAAAATAAATTATTAATCATTCTTTTGTCTTTTTTGTCGAGACTCCTCGTTAGATAAAATATAAAAACACATTTTCACTTTCTTTTTGTCTACAAATAAAATGTATAATAATAATAATAATAATAATAATTATTATTATTATTATTAATGCATTTTTTTTCTGTGCAAAATGAGTTCCTGGAGTTTGTGTAATCTTGTGAAACCCGTAAAGCTGCAGCTGGTGTGTGTTTGAGGCTGCAGATCAGCTCTGTGTGTCGCAGCTCTGTGTTCCCCCTTATTGACTCTGCAGGCAGTTTTTATCACAGCACACACTCCTGCACATCATCACACACACCGTGTAATCGTGCATGCACACACAGCTTCACCCTCACCTCTGAGAGCCACCAAAAACCTCAAGATGGGAAAAATCAACGGATGCCTCAAATGTCTCTTTATCTTCTTCAATGTGGTGTTTGCAGTAAGTAAAAACTCTTTTCTGATCATTTCTGAGCTCATTTTCTATTTTACTTCAGTTTTGGTGAATTATTTCTTATTGATCATTTTTCTGTCTTTTTACTTTTGTATTTGCGTTTGGAGAAAAAGATTTAAAAAGAAAAAAGGCTGGAAGGAGAAATCCACCAAAAGAAAGAAAAGTTGCGCAATTTATTTATATATTTATTTTTTGCTGTACTCTTTTGTAATTTAGGCATTAATTGTTTCTGTTCAAAAACAAAGAGAGCGTCATGTTTAAGTTAAAAGATGGGAAAAAAAGTTTATTTGCATTTACTTAAAAAAGGAGACGGGAAAAAATTGTGATGCTAAAAAAACCAAGATAAAAGAAGAAAAGATGCAGATTTATTACAGAAAATGAAAAATAGATTATTTAGAGCTGATTTGGTTCATTATCAAAAAGTTTTACACTTTTAAAAGAAGTTTGTGTTTATTAAAAAAAAACATTGAAATTCATCAGATGTTTAAAATTAAATATATAACTGACATAATATAAAATATAATATATAACCAATGAAGACTTAATTAAAGGTGTGAAAGGGTTTTGTTTTATGACTCATGTTCAGTAAACAGTCACTTCCAAGAAAGGAAAAAAAAACCCAAGCAGAAGAAAGAGAGGGAAAGCCAGAGACAAATCTGTGCAGCACAGACCCAGAGTCATGTTTCAGCCTGGCCCCCCCGACCCCCTCCTCTTCCTCTGATGAAGGGCTGTTTCACAGACACTCCGAGCGCTGGTGAAAAAAAGGTATATAAAGAGGGCGGAGTTTAAAGAGGCTGTTTTCAGTTTGAGGGGTACTCGGTGTTCTTTTTGTTTTCTGCCTGAAACAAATTGACCACTCCAACAAAAATATTTAAAATATTAAATTTGTGCAGGAGTGAAAACTAAAAGTGCATCAAGAGTAAAAAACGCTGACTTGCATTAAAAAGCTTTTTTTAATAAAAGCTTTTTTCTCCTCTGGGATGCCTCTTCTCTTCTTCAAGGACCCACATGAGCTTCAGTCTCCAGTCACTGCCTCATTGTTACTGCCTGTTTGACTTCAGATCACACTGAGCTGCTTCACACATTAATCACATTAGAATATAATGAAACATGAAAACAACCCGAGCTGTCTGTGAAGCTCAAACTGTTTCCAGAGGGTTATAGAGTTGGTGAGTGTGTGTGTGCAGGAGCCCTCAGCTCAGATCACCCACTGTGACGCACACACAGTGCTCAGTCTGTGGAACTCTGTCTCCCTCTGGTGTCTCACAGCAGGAACTGCAGACACTGGACCAGGACACTGAGCTCAGCTGTTCACAGGTCTCAGGTATCAGACCTGGATCATTGCTCAGTGGAAAAAAGAGTCAGATCAGTTTCAAACAACTTCACTAATCTCACCAGGCGGGGGCGGGAATATAGACAGTGCAGGCCGTGTGGTTGCACTGGGGCCTTTGAGGTGGGGGCCCATAGAGAGACTGGGCCCTCTACCTATGTGTTGGGTGGAGAAAAGAGGAGAGGAACTCTCACTGAATTAAAAACAACAAAATTAGATGCTCATCCTGTAGCCTGACTATAAATCAACTATTAAACTTGTTAAATTAAATTAATGATTTCTTCTTTTCTTTATATATATATATATATACATATACATATATATATACAGTATATATATATATATACACACACATATATGTATCTGGAGGCTCAGATGAAGTTTTAGAGTCCTCACATCACTTGCAGAGATCCAAGGGGAGAGGAGGTAGCAACACAACTCCACCTAATGGAGGCTAAAAAGTTGTTTGGAAAAACCTCATTTGAACTCTGTTTTTAGCCTCATTGTAGCCTGTAGCTCTGACTGCCTCTCTGGGCACCGCGCTCACGCGACGTTTTTCCAAACAACTTTTTATGTCGGGGCTTCAGGACACTTGGATCACTACGGACGAGCAGTATGGAGATATTTTGTGGTTTCAATGATGTGTTTTTGGACGTTTGAATCTGGGGCGCCGTCAGCCTCCATTAGGTGGAGTTGTGTTGCTACCTCCTCTCCCCTTGGATCTCTGCAAGTGATGTGAGGACTCTAAAACTTCACCTGAGCCTCCCTCGGCATATGGGTGAGTAGATAATGGCTGAATTTTCATTTTTGGGTGCACTATCCCTTTAAGTCTCTGATCATGTGACCAGACAATAGCGTGCACTGGGGCCCATCGTAAAGACTTCACGCCACTGCCACCAGGAGCAGTTTGTCTGAACAGACAGACTTTAACATACAGTAACATGTAGACACATAAATATGAGTCATAAATTAAAAATGAAAATATGCCAAGGAGTTCAGTCGAATAAAGGAATCTAGAGATAATTTTAAAAGAAGTTTATAGATTGATTTCCAATAATAGAGATAAAAAAAAATGTCCTGAGGGCAGCAGAGAAAATTCACCTGCACGAACATGTTGTCCAGAAGAAGCTAAACACGTTCATGGAGATCATGTTATCCAATATTGGTTTTGACCAAACCGTCATTTGTGTTGTTCCAGACATTTTGGTAGGATTTGGCACTTGATTTGTTTCACCGTTACTGTAGTAAAGTAGACATTAGATTACCTACTTAGCCTTTCATTCTTTTGCTCCTATGAAATATTCCCACAGTTATTTGTCAGTATTAAACAAAAATTATTTAAAGTTACAATAACAAAGATCTCTGTTTGGTTCTCTGTGGCGACACCTGTGGCGACCTGCAGTAACTGCAGTGTGTATCGGCAGACTCATTTGTTTTTAAGTTGTGTTCACACCAGGCGCGAATATGAAGCAATATGCACAAGTGGATTACACGTAAAGTCAACATGAAGACAAGATTGGATGCAAATTCCCGCCGGGTGGTGCGATAGACGTGAGTAGCAAGATTTCGCATCATAAGCAAGAGTTAAAAATCTGAACTTCAATGATCGATTTGCGCTGCAATAACCAATCAGCATTGAGATCCTCCGGGGACGTATGACACCGGCGGAAGTTAATTCTTTAGAAAAATGGAGAAGCTGATGGTGTCAGTCTGTGGCAACCCCGAGCTGTATGACATCACTTCCTGCTTTCATAGCAACAGGAATAAAAAGGAGCTCAGTCAGAGGAGAGTGAGTTTGTCTGTCGCTTGATTCCAGCTGCCGTACTCGCAAGATGACAGGCAGGAAAATGGTGATTGATGGAAGCCCCTCCTCTCGCATACACACACCCACATGACGCGAGTCAGCACAAAATATTTTAGCATTCAAACTCACACGAACATGAAACTTCGTATCACATCTGGTGTGAACACAACAGAAGGGGATGAAAACATGCAGCATTGTTTTGAGCCTGCAGATCAATGTTAATAATGTAGATGTTCCAGAGCATCTATCTTTCAGGGTGCGACGACTACGCCCCGAGAGTTCAGCTTTGTATTCCACAAAGCAGCAGGGTGTCATGTGATGAGGAACAACCACAGAAAACAAAACAGATCCTTGTGATTATTACTGGTATTTTATGGTGACATCTTTTTTTTTTTTTTATTTTTTTTTTTTAAATTTACCTTACTGTGCTGAAAGGCGTAATAGGCCACCTGATGTCTACTTAATCTACTTCATCACAATTACTGTTAAACAAATCAAGTAAAATCAATATAAATAAATGTTTACGTATTTGACCAGTTTTAAACTTTTATTACATTGTGTTCCTTCGTGAATCCAGGACGACCAAACGATCCAAACCCAGACTCCATTATGCGACCTCGTCTGATTTCTTAGATTAGATTTTTTAGTTTTGAACAACCTCTTTTCAGGATTTGATCAGATTGTGTGTGACCAGCTGCGACCTGCTGCTATGAAACACCCGTACAACACTAACATGGATCTGAATACTTGGATGAAACGAGTATCCAGCACAAATAATGTACTTTTTATGAGCACGAGTAAGATGTGTCAATGTCCATACTCTTGATAAAGGACCATCGTCGTCTGGCTCACTGAAAAACAATCTGGAACTAAAATCCGAGATTGTTCTGCAAATGGTTTTCCAACAACAATAAAATAAAATAAAATCGTAGATAACATCTTCTGAGCGACCCATATCGATTTCAGGCTTAAAATAACAGCTTCCTATTTGGCCACACCCACTCTTGATTCAGACCACACCCATTCCCGACGTAAACTCCACCCACTCCGAGTACAGATACAGATGATTCAGTTGGTTGAACAGATACAGATGATGATGTACTCGCTGAGCCCCAGTGTGTATTAACATATTAAATGTAATGTATGTGATACTGCTGGAAAATAAAGTCATGAAGGTTTGACAAACAGTGTGAATTGGTAAATATCAAATATTTATATCAGTGTATTTTATTTCTTTTAATTCCATTGATTTTTCTTTTTTAAGAATCAATATTTTGTTGGCACACTTCAGCCTTTTATTGTGGTAAAACTCTAACTCTAACTAATGTGATGTGTCCTCAGATCATCGGATGCCTGATGGTGTTCGGGGCGGTGAAGGCCAGCGCCTACAGCCACCAGGTAAACAACAACAACAAAAACACAGCAACAAGTCAATCTGATTCATGTGTCACGTTTTAGAGTCAAAATGCAGAAAACCAAACCTGTGCTTTTTTGGCCTAAATGTAAGGAAATAAACTCTAAATAGAAATGTTCATAGTATGATTCATAGTAAGGTTATTGTGAGAAAGAGCCAGGGTGACTCCACCCCTTGGGTTGTGGACGACCGATTTAAAGCCTTGGGTTCAGCATTTGGGCCGTCGTCATCTTGTTTTTTGGAGCCAGGAGTGACCATGTTTGGACAGGAGGGGTGAATCTCTATCCTCATCGATCAACCTGTTCTCATTCCAAAGTCTTCAATACACCAACAAAACCAGGCATCCTTTCACAGTGGTATGTTCTGCAGTGGGGCGATGCAACAGGACAACAACATAATTCAAAGACCTGGAAAGTCCCTGTATGACGAGCAGGAGTGGTGATGGATGGGTCCAACAAACAGACTTTGACCCAGGAGCTGTGTGTTCGCTCCTTCTGTCAATGTTGAGCCAAACTACAATGGGTTTTTTCTGAACCCAACCAAGTGCGTTAGTTGCACAGTGAAATAAATACGCAATGTTTTACTGAAGTTTTTCTGAAAGACACTGTTTCCATCTGTTCAGCAGACATTTACTGTGAAAATGGAAACATATTTTGAAAAGACACAATGCATGTAACAAGCATCGATTGAGACGCCGTCCATTAGGGCCGTGCACAGGCTAATAGAGGAGCAGGGGCTCAAAGGCAGAAAAGGGCACTGGGTCTAGCTCAATACAGTATGTATTATAAATTGATAAAGTAGGCTACTAGTCATAAATAGCTAGCTAACAACCTAGCTGCATAGCCTAGTATGTAGCTTTTAAAATCTGTGTGCAAAGAAATTATCACCAACAGATTAGTTTAAAGGGCCAGTCAGCGGTTTCCGGCGTCATCTAGTGGTGAAAATAAAATGCTCTTAATATAATGTTAATATAATGTTGTTTTTTGTGGGAACTAAATAAAATATTCATAAGTATAATAAAATAGTGCATAATACATCAGAAGGGATCATTTCTGTATTCTCTTTTATCTTCGAATGAGTCGTTTTATATACCAAGAAGCACGGGTCGAATTTCCTGGCTGCCGCCATGTTGTTCCAGAACCCCTATTGAAACCCTATGGGAACAGTTGCAATACACTGGTTGACCAGCAGATGCCGCCAGAATCTGCTGACTTGCCCTTTAATATAATTCATGTCATGATTTGGAAAACATCCTAGAAATTAGACACAATTCTAAGAAGCTATAAAACACTTTTTTAATTTATTTTTTAAATTTGGTTTAAGATAAAGATTTTAACATTTAACATTCCTTTGTCTCTCCCCTCCCTCCAAAACTACTGAAAATATTATTGGTGTAAGATTTAAACATTTAACGTCACTCTCACGACTTACAAGTCCACAAACAAACAAACAAAAAAACGACCTACAGAATAAGGGCACTTTTCTATGCAAGGCAAAAAGGGCAGGGGCTCAAGCACCCTTTGAGACCACCTACAGTAGCACGTCATGTGTTGACGTCTAGGTCCACCAGGCGGCGGTGTTTGACGAGTTGGGATGAGAACTGGTTGTTAAGACATGGCACTGGGGTATGACGATGTCAAACTACGCTCAGTTCTGTTGCATGTCAGGAAAACATGAATATGAGTCAAATTGCAAATGCTGCCAACAGAAGCTAAACCGGACATGGGGTCGTTTATCTACCATGTTATGAAATCGTGAGTGTGTGCTGTGATCTGCCACAGATATTCCCTCAGTCATTATCTTTACTGGACTGAATGGACGCTGACGCTGCCAGAAATACGTTAACAGCTTCCTGTTACGGGATGTGTGTTGGCAGAACGAGCGGCAGATTTACTGTAACGTGACTCAGAGTAGAACAACTAAATCAAAATCAGATGTGAACAATTAAGTCAATCATGTTTGAGTTGTTGGGGGGGGGGGGGTTACAGGGTTTGTTGATCACTCTTAAACACTTGGGGGATTTCTGTTTCATGGCAGCATTTAGAGAACCTTGCACAACCCCTCACAGCAGGCAGAGTAAATACTGTGTAGGCTCTGACTTGGTCATGGCACAAAGTTAATGTCAGTGAGGCTTTGCATGAAAACAAAAGCAGCTGGTTTGTGAAAAATCAAAGCTGACTTTGTTTCTCATGTATAATCCTGGACACTGCACACATCTGAAAACACATCGTACCTGTTTAGAAATGTTTCGAACAAGCTGAGGTGAAGGACTCACAGTGTTTACAAGGATGCAGGGCAGCTGCCAAGACGTAGTGGAGGTTTTCATTTCTTTTCCTAATGAAGAGCAGATGCAGCCTGGAGGAGTTTTTCCACTCGCACAGTCGACTTCCTCGACAACAGAAAAACAGGACGGTGCTGACAATGTTATCAGATCAGAAACACTCAAGGCTTCACAGGGGAGCCAAAAAAACTCTCTCTCTTTGTGGCCTTTGTTTTCAACTAATCAAATTCACTTTCTATTTCTGTCGAGCATTTTCCACAACACCATCATCAGTTTGTGATGGATTTTTCCCGCATTCTAATGCCCATTTTGAACTTGTTAATGGGCTGAAACTTGATCCCGTATGGTCCTTTATACAGTATCAGGTGCTACGAGAGATGATGTTTCTATCTGGAAATTACATTTGAAAAAACTGGAGTCCTCTTTTTGCACGTTAGAAGACTGTGTGATGTTTGGTTAAAACATTAAAGGGGATTTTTATGGATATTCTGTATTTTTCTTGTTGCCAAATCCCATGAAAGTATGATTAGATTGGTCCTCTTCTTTGTAAATATCATCCAGTCAAAAATTAGTTATGGCAGAGACTTTGAGAAAAACATACTACATCTGTCCGACCTCCACAGTCTTACATTGTTACCTGCTAATTTAAGATTACAGGTGCAGACACACCAAACCCACATCAAAGAACTAGCGGCGACAAAAGCCAACTGTTGCGTTGCCAACTGACGCTCATCGACGGCCCGACTTTGGTCGACAGCTGACCGTCGGCTTGGTGTGTCAGGGCCTTAAAGGAGCAGTGTGTGGATTTAGTGCCATCTAGAGGTGAGGACTGCAGATTGCAGCCAGCTGAAACTTCTCCTGAGTGCAAAGCATGAACTTCTGGTTAGAATTCCCTCAGTGTTCACTGTTCAGGAGGTTTTAGGCGGCAGACGAATGATCTGCGGAAGGTGTCCTCCTCTCCAAAACAAACAGACCAGGTGATTTAAACTGGTGGAAATACCGTTGTCAGATGGTTCAAATACAGCTGGGAAATGGGGCGACCGATAAGAAAAACATGCAGGATTGGTTGCTCCAACGTCTATAAGCAATGGCTCTTTGTTTAAAAAGCTAAAAACAAAGAAAAGAAAGCTGATGGATATTTAGAATTAACAAGAGATTAATTTCTTCTCTGTGGCAGTAAACAAAAGATACGGACCATTGTTAACTGCGTGTTTTATTCCAACGTTAATGAAACTTAACTTCCAAGGAAGATATCTATCTGTCTATAAAAATGACCAAGTGTTTCAGATTAAAGCCTTCCTGACTATATTTTCAACATGTACCAGGTTATAGAGAAAATATATAAGATACGCAGAGTTACCTTTTTGGCATGGGATTTGTTGACAGCAAGAAAACAATTCCAGCCTTACTATTAAATCTGCTGTTGGAGAATACCTCTTTGCCTTAATCTAGGGTTTGTGTTGTGTCATTTTCCCATCATGGCGGAGCAGATGTCGTCGGTTGGGGCCCCGAGTCTGGGTTGGAGTTGGGTGTTTGCCATCGGCATCCTCGGCATCTCCTGCCTGGGAATCTACGCAGGATGCTCCGAGAAAGACTTGGCCCTCAAAATAGTACGTACAGGATGTCAAACGGAGGAAGAACTCATGATCATATCTGTTTTTTGGTTCCTTTATTAAGCAATCAAAGCATTCGATTTACAAAACAAGATGTACCTTTGAATATTGTGCCATGTACAGTTTGCAGGCTTCATGGGCCTTGGAATGATCATCATGCTGATCTTCGGCATCATCATCGCTGTCACAAGAAACAAGGTCATTTATCTACCACTCTATTAATCTCTCTATCTCGACACTGACATGAATTCTCTCTGCATCTATTATGTTATAATTCACTCTAATAAATCTATCTCCACTCTGAGTTAACGCAAAGAAAACTATCGAGTTCTTTGTTATTTAATTAAGGAGCAGTGATTAAGGGCATCATCTTAGGGACAGAATCTATCTCGGCCTACTTCATGCTAACTTTCTCTCTATCAGCCTTGATGCTAATGTTATCACTATTTAACTTAATGCTAACATTTTTTGTCTCTATCTACCTTGATGCTAACATTATCACTATTTACCTTGATGCTAACGTTATCACTATCTACCTTGATGCTGAAGTTCTCGCTATCTACCTGACGCTAACGTTATCACTATCTACCTTGTTGCTAACATTATAACTATCTACCTTGATGCTAACGTTATCACTATTTACCTTGATGCTAATGTTATCACTATCTACCTTGATGCTAACATTATCACTATTTACCATGATGCTAACGTTAACACTGTTTACCTTGATGCTAACGTCATCACTATCTACCTTGATGCTAGCATTTTTTTATCTGATATTCTCTCTAACTTGGTGCTAGCATTTTGTCCTTCGACCTGAATGTTAACACTCTCACTATCAATCTTGTTGCTAAAGTTTGCGTTATCAACCTGATGTCAACATTTTCTCGATCCACCTCCATGCTGCCATTTCTTTCTTTACCTGTTTATCCACCTTGATGCTTACACACTCTACATTTCTTCGTCTGCCTAGATGCTAACAGTCCTCTATCTTAATGCTAATGTTTTCTCGATCAACCGTAATGTTTGATCCTTTTTTTCTATCGTGATGCTAGTTCCTGTTTACTCTTTACCAGTCTACTAATTGTTTCTGTGCATGCTAACATATCCTCTGTCTCTGAATGCTAATGGTGTCCTCTCTCATCTATCTGCCATGATGCTAATGTTCTTTCTTCTCTTGCAGATCAAAGCGAGCTTTGACACTGCCTCCGCTGAGTTGTCTAAGCCTTTTATGGAAGACCCTGAAATGAGACTGATGCTTGAAGGACTACAGCAATCTGTAAGATTCTCTGTGTACTATGTATAAAACCCATTCCAGTAAAATCCAGCCTGGCTGAACGCCGCTTCTTGAAGGCTCTTCTCGTGTGAACAGTGGGCGTCAATGTAACATTATATAAAATGACCATATCACAAACGTCGGATATGAAGTATACATCGACTATTAGGTTGTTTCCTGCTCCAGTCTGAGACGAGCTGAGTGCTTCAGAATTAAACCAGTCGTTCCACTTCAATTAATTTTATTATGACAATTATTGGATAATAATTATATTATAAGTTTTTTTATTTTATTGTAACAGTACTCAGTTTATTATAATTTAAGTATTTTCGTGAACTTTGTTGTAACAGTAGTTTAACTTAAATATAACAGTACTTTATTTAACTTTGTTATAACAGAACTTTATTTAACGTTGTTATAACAGAACTGTATTTAACTTCATCATAACAGAACTGTATTTATCTTTATCATAACAGAACTTTATTCAACTTTATCAAAACAGCACTGTATTTAACTTTATCATAACAGAGCTTTATTTAACTTTATCGAAACAGAACTTTATTTAACTTTGTTATAACAGAACTTTATTTAACTTTATCAAAACAGTACTTTATTTAACTTTGTTATAACAGAACTGTATTTAACTTTATCATAACAGAACTGTATTTATCTTTATCAGAACTGTATTTAAATTTATCATAACAGAACTTTATTTAACTTTATCAAAACAGTACTTTATTTAACTTTGTTACAACAGCACTTTATTTAACTTTATCAAAACAGTACTTTATTTAACTTTGTTATAACATAACTGTATTTAACTTTATCAAAACAGAACTGTATTTAACTTTATCAAAACAGTACTTTATTTAACTTTGTTATAACAGAACTTTATTTAACTTTGTTATAACAGAACTGTATTTAACTTCATCATAACAGAACTGTATTTATCTTTATCATAACAGAACTTTATTCAACTTTATCAAAACAGAACTTTAACTTTATCAAAACAGTACTTTATTTAACTTTGTTATAAGAGAACTGTATTTAACTTTATCAAAACAGTACTTTATTTAACTTTGTTATAACAGAACTTTATTTAACTTTATCAAAACAGTACTTTATTTAACTTTGTTATAACAGAACTTTATTTAACTTTGTTATAACAGAACTGTATTTATCTTTATCATAACAGAACTTTATTTAACTTTATCATAACAGAACTGTATTTATCTTTATCATAACAGAACTTTATTTAACTTTATCAAATCAGCACTGTATTTAACTTTATCATAACAGAGCTTTATTTAACTTTATCGAAACAGAACTTTATTTAACTTTATCAAAACAGTACTTTATTTAACTTTGTTATAACAGAACTTTATTTAACTTTGTTATAACAGAACTGTATTTAACTTTATCATAACAGAACTGTATTTATCTTTATCATAACAGAACTTTATTTAACTTTATCAAAACAGCACTTTATTTAACTTAATCAAAACAGTACTTTATTTAACTTTGTTATAACAGAACTTTATTTAACTTTATCAAAACAGTACTTTATTTAACTTTGTTATAACAGAACTTTATTTAACTTCGTTATAACAGAACTGTATTTAACTTCATCATAACAGAACTGTATTTATCTTTATCATAACAGAACTTTATTCAACTTTATCAAAACAGCACTGTATTTAACTTTATCATAACAGAGCTTTATTTAACTTTATCGAAACAGAACTTTATTTAACTTTGTTATAACAGAACTTTATTTAACTTTATCAAAACAGTACTTTATTTAACTTTGTTATAACAGAACTTTATTTAACTTCGTTATAACAGAACTGTATTTAACTTTATCATAACAGAACTGTATTTATCTTTATCATAACAGAACTGTATTTATCTTTATCATAACAGAACTTTATTTAACTTTATCAAAACAGTACTTTATTTAACTTTGTTACAACAGAACTTTATTTAACTTTATCAAAACAGCACTTTATTTAACTTTATCAAAACAGTACTTTATTTAACTTTGTTATAACAGAACTGTATTTATCTTTATCATAACAGAACTTTATTTAACTTTATCAAAACAGCACTTTATTTAATTTTGTCAAAACAGTACTTTATTTAACTTTGTTATAACAGAACTGTATTTAACTTTATCATAACAGAACTGTATTTATCTTTATCATAACAGAACTTTATTTAACTTGATCAAAACAGTACTTTATTTAACTTTGTTATAACAGAACTGTATTTAACTTTATCAAAACAGAACTTTATTTAACTTTGTTATAACAGAACTGTATTTAACTTTATGTAACTTTATCATAACAGAACTTTATTTAACTTTATCAAAACAGTACTTTATTTATCTTTGTTACAACAGAACTTCATTTAACTTTATCAAAACAGAACTTTATTTAACTTTATCATAACAGTGCTTTATTTAACTTTGTTATAAGAGAACTGTATTTAACTTTATCAAAACAGTACTTTATTTAACTTTGTTATAACAGAACTGTATTTAACTTTATCATAACAGAGCTTTATTTAACTTTGTTATAACAGAACTGTATTTAACTTTATCAAAACAGTACTTTATTTAACTTTGTTATAACAGAACTGTATTTAACTTTATCATAACAGAGCTTTATTTAACTTTATCAAAACAGTACTTTATTTAACTTTGTTATAACAGAACTTTATTTAACTTAATCAAAACAGTACTTTATTTAACTTTGTTATAACAGTACTTTATTTAACTTTGTTATAACAGAACTGTATTTAACTTTATCAAAACAGTACTTTATTTAACTTTATCAAAAAAGTGCTTCATTCAACTTTATCATAACAGAACTTTATTTAACGTTATTGAAACAGAACTTTATTTAACTTTATCAAAACAGAACTTCATTCAACTTTATCAAAACAGAACTTGATTTAACTTTGTTATAATAGTACTTCATTTAACTTAATCAAAATAGAACTTTATTTAACTTAATCAAAATAATACCTTTATTTACCTATATTGTGACAGTAGTTATTCAGCTTCACTATAATAGTATTTAATTGAACTTTATTGTAAATGTAGTTTATTGATCTTTATTATATGACAGTAGCTTCTTAATTTAACTGTAATGTACCAGTAATTAATCTAGTTTAGTATTTTAGTAATCTACAGTAGTTTAGAGAAGATTTGGAAATATCAAGATATATATTGTGTATCACGATATAGCCTAAAAATATCACAATCTTACTCATAGAATATGTTTTCCAGCCCTAAATTGAATATATTTCTTGTGTTCCCTGATGATCTAAATAAGTCACTAAATTTTTCGCTTAATGCTTTTGAGAAATTAAGTTGCTAAGAAAGTCCGAAAAGTCGCCAAATCTAGCAAGAGAGTCGCCAAGTTGGACACTCTGGCAGATGTTAGAGGAGGGTGTCTCTCTTAAGCATACAGGAAACCTTCATATCATCATGTTTTACACCATAAAACTTGTACTGATGATTACTGTACAGTCACGATAATAATCACTATTTTGCTCAGAAATAAAACGTCCCCAGGGAGGTTCAACAGTTCCCATTATTTTTTTGCCCATCCATAATAATCTCTGCAGTTAGAGCAGAGCTAACCCATGTGTTATTCCAAAAGGTTTTAATTTATGCTCAATACTTTGGTGTTACTATTTCTTGGTTTATCTTCAGATCTCTCTGTGACCTACTGATATCCCACTATCTACTTCCTGTTCCTGTTGAAGGTCATTTCCACCTGTTGAAACGCACTCTCTTTTGTGGTTGCAGGCTTACTGCTGTGGAGTGGTGAGCTCCTCTGACTGGGGTGATAACATCCCCGACTCCTGCGAGTGCAAGTCTCAGTATGGAGTATATCCAGGATTTGGAGTATCTGGATGTAAACCCTTACCCCAGGTTGGTTTTTGTAAAATGAAACTGGAAGATCAGATCTAGGAGGTTCAGCAAGACTGTACTAATGTGCAAAAGTAAATGCCACTTTTTCATCACTAAATGTACCAAAAATCATGGACCTTGTGATGTCAGCTGTGCGTGGTTACAGGTGATACACGTGGATTGGATTGTTAATCGTAGGGTTGGTGATTTCCTGAAAACCCTGAAACACATTAGTAGCTCACAATATTCTGTTTTCATTCGTTTAAGGATCATTCTGATTTATAATAAAATAAATATTGTAATACCATGATGCCGTGAAACCGTGATATTTTCTGAGATGATTATCGTATCGTGAAAATCTCATACGATGAATTAAGGGTTTGGTATTCTTCGAACTAACTAGACTGTCAACATATCCTCATACAACACTTCATATGATATCTTTTGAATTAGCACCCCATGTACGACATTACATCCGTCATGTACAGTTACGTAATCAACATAAATTTTCAGAGGTTAGGTTCAGGCAGGTAAAGTTATTGTGGTTAGGTTTGTCCCACGGAGTTTCCCCAGGAGACCAGGGTTTGGAACCATGTGAACTTTGAGTCATACATTGTCACCATGTGTCTTTTCCCTAAACCTTACCAGAGTGACTTTAATTACCTAAACCTAACAACTGTAATTTTACATTAACTACCTAACTTAACATTAAGGATTTAACGTCATACATGGGGTGCTTATTCATAGGATATCATACAAACTGTTGTAAGAGGATATTTGACAGTTGACAGGCAGTTGAAGTTACTATGGTTAGGTTTTGGGAAAAGAAACGTGGTGAGGCTCCACCTTTAAATGACTCAAAGTTCGCACAGTTCTGAACCTGCCTCCTTATGGGCCGCTCAGGACCGCTTCATTATTTACTCTGATTAGTGCATTGGTCACGTGACCGCAGCCTTTCAGATGGGTTTTCCATGAATTCCTGGCCCATGATTATATGGGATATGTATGAAGTCTAAAAGTACTTCCACCTGTTTCGAACGCATTCTTTTTATTTTCTGGTACTTAACAGAAGATAACCACTGGACTGTCTCATTTCTCAATCTGACGACCATATTTTGCTGCTGTTTCCTTGCAGGGAGCCAGAGGGCCACAGCAGATCTATAGACAGGTATCCAACGAACTAATCACAACCCCATCTGATTCACCAGTCACTGATGTTTTCAGATAATGATCCCTTTCCCCATCTCTTCTTCTGCAGACCTGCGGTGATTTCATCTTTATGTGGTTGGACCTCATCTTCCGGGTCGCCATGGGCATCTGCTTTGGATTTGCTGTCACCGCAGTAAGCTCCACTGTTATTTCATTTAGGTTTCATCCTGTTCTGTCATCGCATCAGTCGCTTTTTGATGCATTTAGCAACGACGGTGCAGTGGTTTGTTCCCTAACTGGTTTTGGCCCAATCCCAGTACACCCCTGCCCCTGCCAACCCTCCATTTTGCGCGTTCAGGTCTTTGGGTAGGGTGTTCTGATTCATGTTGGGATGAAGAAATAGCTGGAAGTGTTCGGGCTACATGGCACTCATAATGGAGGTTTCTATAGAGGCACACTTCAAACTGAGTGTCATAATTTTGCTTAATTTGCTACAGCTTGGATGCCACAAAGTTGTTGTTTTTGCAAGCTACAAAAGTTTCTGTAGTTTCAGAGAGTACCACCTCCGATAAGGGACTTTTTGTCTTATGTGTTCAGAACTTAATTTAGACCCTGGTCCCTGCAGTCGAATTGCAAGGAGTGCCTCAAAAGGTTCCTGGGGAAAGTTCCTGTGATTGAAAAGGGGCTTTTGTGTAGTTAGGAGAAGCAGCAACAACAGGCTTACTTTACAGGTGACCACCCATGAATGAATGACGCCAATTGTTTATTGATTTAAAGAAACATTTAGGCTAGCAAATCTTGGATACAAAGATTCATATAAGTCCAAAAAAATGCATGCACAAAACTTAGTATAATGCCCCACAGACTAGCACCCCATGAATGACATTACATCCTTAACATGAAGTTCACACGGTTCCAAACACTGTTCTCCTGAGAAGAGTCCTGTGTTATGTGACCAGTCAACCAGCCCAACTTTCCTCCTTGCTAGTCCGCTTCCTTGTTTCCTCCCCTCAACGCATTGGTCACGTCCAAAATACGTAGCTTATGCACTAATTACTGGTGCACACATACATATGTACAAATTTTGGTGTGTTTCTTTTTGTAGAAAAAACATGTCAAACTTTACAAAGTAAAATACTAAACCCCTCACTCTTAGCTAATGCTAATGTAGCCACAGCGGGCCATATAACATAAACAGGGGCCTCAAAAGTGTTGGGTCATCATCTTCCATTAGGCTTCAGACTCAGTTCAGGATCAGGTTTGGTTACTTCTAAATGTAATTTTTCCCAGACGGCCACCAACTTTGTTAGACGTTGATATTTAGTTGAATTTAGGTTGTGATGTCAGATGGCCAGGACAGTGTCTAACTGCTGATGTCAACTCGATGTAAAATACTGACAACAGATGACGTGATATTTTGTTGGTTTTAAGTTGTGTTGTTTAGAAACCAAAATCCAACGTCTTCCAAACATCTCATGCCAACATCATTTTGTTTAAGAATAACGACACTTAGTCTTAAGTTATGGAGACCAAACCCAGCGTCTGCGCAACGTCATGATGTTAATATTCACACAATGTGACGTTCTGCTGTTGTTACACATTTCATCAACCTGATTTTAATTCTAAGCAACATTTAATGTCTGTCCGATGATAAGAGCTTAATGTCTCTCCGAGGTCATACTTGGTACATTCCCAGTCACAGTGAAGTGGAGCTCCAGTCCCAGCTGGACGAGGACATCTAACTGGCCTACTGTCCTTGTCCCAGTATACAAGCACGGGAGGGGAATCCATTTATTGAGCCAAGTATGTGCGACTCCTCTACGATAGGTGGAGATATGCCCCCTTTCAGCTTGTTAGTATTGGACCTTTTTCCTGTTGACCTATTACGTCACAGACCAAACAATGGACAAACAAGTTAGCTACGGTTAGCTAGCAGCTAACTGCTACCATGGTGGACAACTTTACAGCTCTGTACATTTGGTCCGTCCAAAAAGTCACGGCTCTGGATGTAGATTTCTCCATGTTGTTACCGGCTTCTTCTTCTCTTACACATTTAATGCTATTGGACTTGTGGGTCAAAGCCCGGGGCGGAAACTGTGGAGCATGCTCAGAGCGCCTCGGCCAGTTTGGGTCTGATTGACTGTATACATGCAGGAGTCACATGATCTGGGTGTGTTAGTCCCACTGTGACACATTCACTGCAGGACCATTTCACTCACACTGACATGTTTACAGGGGTTTTGTGTAGCCAGTGCTTTGGGTTAGCTTGGTTAGCTAACAGTCAGGAAACTCCTGTGTTTCTACATTAAGAAAGATCTCAGTAAAAAATAAAATAAAATCGAGATTCAATTTGGAAAAAAACACTTCTAGAACCAGCTCCCATTTTGAGCTGGTTAAGTGAAGAAAGTTTTAACTGGTCTCAGCTGCTGATGAAAAGAGATCAGAAAGCTCTACAACTCATTTAACCATTAAACTAACAAGATGCAGACAGTACACTGAAATGAAAACATCCTTACAGCAGCTGGTGGCCTCCACTCTGGGTTTAAATGCAGCAGTCATCTGCAGATAGTTTTCTTGTGTAGTGTCTTTCATGTCTGACAGCTGGTCTGCTGTATCTGTGTTTCTAACTGACTTCCTGTCCTCACAGTTGCTGGGCCTGCTGGTCTCCCTCCTGATGATCTATCAGATCAAACGTCACGATGGCTCCGGAGGATCTTCCATCGGCATGAAGAGCTACTAAAAGGAAGCCTCCACCCCTGACCCCTCCACTTTAACCTCTGCACTGTAACAGGAGGACTCATAGACTGTATCAAAGAAGTGCACAAAGCCATCAGCTCTAAAAAAGTGAAGCCGATGTGGAAGTCCCTTAAACTAGCATTCTTACTAATGGCCAGCAGGGGGTGACTCCAGTCATATTGTATAGAAGTCAATAAGAAAATGATCCTACCGCTCACTCACTAAACATTTTTGGATTGGGTGTATGATCTCAATTGCCAGATTCAAGTCTATGATCTACATTTTACAAGTTGCTACCACGGCGACCTGTCACTTGAACACATTCTTACCCCCAGACTGTCCCATATTGCCGCTTGGTCATTTTTTCAGATATTATTAACAGTTTTTTGGACATTTCATAAATATTTTTTCGGCCATTTTATATTTTTTAGGAATATTTTTTTTATTATTTTGTCGAAATTTAATTGACTTTTTCAGACGTTTTAATATTTTTTAGATGTTTTATTGATATTTTGTGACAAATTTTTTCGTACATTTTAATAATATTTTTCTAAACTTTGGTAAAATACTGTGCATTTACATACATTTTATTGTGCAACAAACGCCAGTGGTCAGGTTTAGAAAAAGATCATAATTTGGCTTAATATGAGAAGCGAACACCAGGCTCCTGGGTATGGCGTTTTAACCTGATGCCATCCTATGGCTTTAAAAACTGATGCCGTTATGCATAGCCAGGACATTATGTTATGTGTTATGAGTCTGATGCAGACGTCAATGACCAAGTGGCAGCATTTAAAGACTTCATAATTAGAGCGGGTTGGTCAAACAGAACAGGAGGCGTATAATGGTGCGTTCCAGGCAGGCTTTTGAACTCGTAAGTCACGACTTCAAGTCACGAGTTACGACTTTGTAGCGTTCCAGGAAAGTTACGGCAAACTGCCAGTTACTTCCTGTTTAACGTTGAACATGGCGAACCGTATGTTTGTGCTTCCCCAATATTTCTATCGCCAAAGGTGCCTGCTCCTTGCTCATTTGAGTGAAACGGAGGAGGAGAAACGACGCATAAGGTCACAGATGCTGTTATACTTTTTATTTTACGTTATCTGTGTGTTTGGAAACGTATTTTGTATTGATTATTCTTGCACTGGAAACCAGCTGTTAGAGCGGCTGCCAATAATGCGTTAACATTAGGGTTATTTTATGTCTATTTCTCACCATGTATCACCTGCATCAACACCGCATCCATAGGGCTGCCATTGTTATATAGAGGAGTAAGGTAATTGGTTTAGAGAGCTGTGTGACGTCAGAAAGCGTAACTGGGAGTGCATCGATCTGGTACGAGTTCACGGGTGGGAAGTTACAGGTTTGACTGCCATTCCAGTGCACTTTCACGGGTTACAGGTTGTGAAAACACGAGTTACGGGTTGCCTGGAACGCACCATAATTTAGATCCACCCCTCACTCCTCCATAGCTCCACCCTCTTGTCCAAATATGGTCACTTCTGGCTCCAAAAAACCAAGATGGTGATGTCTCAAGGCTGAAACAGTCGTCCACAAACCAACGGGTGGCGTCACGTTGGCTACATCCACTTCTTTCATACAGTCTCTGAGAGGACTCAGTGGTCAGTCCCTGACCTCTTCTTCTTTGCTTTTTTTTGTTTTCGTCATTTAGCCCCTCAGAGAGCGACAGGGTATGCAGGAGACAGATGGAGGGCATGGCACGCTGCAGAAAGAGTTCATTTGGGAGGAAAAGTGCTGCATCGCATTGTTTTTTACTTCCAGCTTTATATTGTAGAATTTATTGCTTTAATATCAGACATTTATTTTTTGTGAATCAGTATATACTCTTTGTGTCATTGATGGTATGCAGTATTATAGCAGTCTCGTGTAACAGAGACATATTGTACAAAAGAAGCAGCATTTAGCTTAAATGACTTAGTTACCTGTCAGCAGGCGTGTTTACTCTTCACTAACTGGCCTTTAAGTTCACGTGGAGGTGGATTCATGGGAGCTGCTAATTGTTGTGTCATGATAAATCTAATCCGAATCAGAATCCACACGGACAATAATATTTTAAACAGATTGGGAAACAAAACCTGCAGATTTGAGCAGTTTTTGTATTTCTGGCAACATCCTCAGACTTCCATCTTAATATTCGGGCATTTTATTTTGAAATGTAACTGTCAAAATTAAAGAAACGATTTAACCCTTTGTGCTTTTGGGATGTGGCCAGTAACATTATTTATGAAGGAACTGCCAACATAAAGTTACCATTAAAGATTTCAGAGTCTGCTCGGGTCAGAAGAACACTTAAGCTGCCAAGTGTGTGTGTGTGTGTTTGTGTGTGTGTAGCATGAGCTTACATATTTGCTGTGCATATACATATCTGTCTATGTGAAGTGCATCAGTCGTAAAAACAGAACACTCCACTCAACTCCTGCCGTGTAGTTGGAGACATCACCCCATGTGGCTTAATAACATCCTTATAAGTGACGTTGGGAACAAAACTTCCACCTGTGTTGGTGCACCTGTTCATGTGGAGGTTAATATAAGATTAGATCACTTAATTCATAGTGTGAGGATGTGACGACCCACACAGCAGCCCAGGGTTTCAATTCTCCCACTAACTGTGAACACATCACCACCATTAAATAAAAAAAGGGATCATGATTTAGATGGAAGACAAATATTGTAACAGGCACTGTTTTATTGTGAAATCTGCACTCTTATCATTTCAGAATAAACTCCAGAGACTGAATATACATCAGCTGTCGCTCCTCTTTGTTCCAGTGTGATTAGTATTTCTTTACTTTTGGCTTTGGGACATTACACACAGGGCTGAAGGGGATGAGTTTGACTCAGTGAGTTTGAAGGGTTGAGAAGTGTAAAGGAAAGTTTAAAGGAACGCTTCAACCCACAAATTATTTGTATATCCATTCGTCACCCTGTGGTGCCTTGAATTTGTGAAGAAAACCTTGTTTTTCTCTCACGCCTCCAAAGTGAACGAAAAAACAGTAAATTCTTGATGAACTGAAGTCACTGGGGTCCACGTTTAACAGCAGCTAAACTATATCAAACATCTGTTCACAAACTCTCACACAACTTGTGCAGAATAATCCAAGTCTCATTATCCAGTTGGATGATCAGCACTTCACAAACAGACACAACTTTGTACCAGGGAACAGAAAGTGAAACTATCTCTGCTCTCTTAGTTGGTTGGTTTCCAACATGTAAACAGTAAACAAACAAATTAGTCACACAGCGGTCAACAGACATAAAAAAGCAGGCCACTAAAGGCAGCATGAAAACTCAAAACAACATTTAATGATTTGATTTACATGTTCAAAAAGGAGCTGGAGGAAGTACAAACTTATTTATCCCCACCCCTTCTCCATATATTAATAATAGTCAGTGATGCAGCTCCCCATCAGTATAAAGCTAAATTAAACGGAATCAAATTAATCACCAATAATATCTGTCTTACAGCAAGAAAACTAAAATACTTACATACTAGTCCATACCCACTGAGTGCACAGGTGCCCACGTACAGTTTCACATGGTGTGTGTTTGGGATACAGGTCATAGGAAACTGCAGATTAAACAGTCAACTGAACCCATTAAGAAGAGCAATGTGTTCAGACAGAGTGTTTGAAAAACGTGGGACACACAGAATGACTATAAAAAAAAGAGGTGGCGACACGCCCATCTCAAAGAAAATTTCAGTTGGGTGCTGGAACAAAAAAGTCAAGTGAAGACGAAAAAGAAAAAGATGATCAGCACACCAAATAGAGCTCCCATTACTTTATAATTTTATTTTGACATTTGTGGTGTTTCGAGCACGCAGGCTCTTCCTCAGACTTGTTAACAGAGTACATATGGAAACGCCATTTTAAATACCCACAATCAATCAGTGCAATGCATTACAGCTGTACACAGAGTAGAAAACATCAGAAAAAAATATAAATAAAAGAAAAAACTGTGTGGAACTAACATCTATATAAAGGGTGACCTTCCATACATACATACATACTGTAACATCTAGTCCCTGAGTATAGTTATGTTTTTCTGTCTTTGTGCATTTTTGGTTACTTCCTGTTTTATTTTGTATTTTCCTCTCATTCCAGATCCTCACCTCCTGTCCTCCTGTGTTTCCTGCCTTGTGTGTTTACCTGCCCCGCCCTGATTAGTGTCACCTGTGTCTCATTATCCCACCTTCCCTTGTGTATTTAGTCTGTGTGCATCCCTTTGTCTCTGCCAGTTTGTCTTTTCAGTTCTCTGTAAGCGTCCCAGCCTTTTTCCCAGTGTTAGTCTCGTGAGTGTATGATCTAGTTCTGTTTTTTGGACCCTGCCTCTGCCTTAGCGTTTTTTGGATACCTCTGCCTTGTCTGACTGCCTTCCTGTGTACCGAACCTGCCTTATTCATTAAAGACTTTTGATTTGAACTGAACCTGAGTTGAGTCCTGCTCTTGAGTCCTATCAGTTCAACCTTAACACATACACAGAAAAGGACATACATGCAAAAAACATCCCCCCCACATAGAGACAACAACTCTCATCACATAATACTAGTATGTATAAAAAGCATTATGGCACAAACCTATGCAGGTTATCACACAAAAAAAGGTTATACATAATATTTACAAATTGTACACATTTACATAAACCTCAAATAGTTTGTACTCCCTAAAAGGGACTCAGGTAAGAAGCTGTCATACAGTACAGTCTATAAGGGCATTTCTTGTTAGGCACAAATATGTATACGTATAGGGAATAGAACCACCCAATGAAGCACCCAAACTGTCAAAGAGAACGATTTCATCAACATAAATAAATCTATACAAAGAGTGGAAGATTCACATGTGCTGGTCACCATGGACATTGAATCCCTTTACACCAATGTGCCATTTGCTGGGGGTCTCCTGGCTACTAAGTTGTTTCTGGACAACAGATGTGATTGCACTCCCACAACACAATGTATACTAGACCTTCTTCAGGAAATACTTAGCGCGAACTATTTTCTTCATGGTCATGATTTTTTTCTCCAGGTCTCGGGAGTTGCAGTGGGGTCCAAGATGTCTCCCAGCTTCGCCTCCTTGTGTGTGGGCTTCTTTGAACAAGAACTGATCCTCAATGTACAGCAGAATCCCTTCCTCACATACATCTCACATTGGAAGAGGTCTTTGGACGATGTATTTTTTATATGGACAGGCCCAGAGATGATGCTACAGGAGTTTCCTAACTTCATTAATTCTTAAAATGAACATCTTCAATTCACACTGTCATCTGACAACAATAAGATGAACTTTTTAGACATTTTGATTCTCAAGGAAAATAACAGTCTCAAAACGAACCTCTATCGAAAACCCACTGACAGAAACTCTTCATTACACAGGGATTCTTATCACCCTACTTTCTTTAAAAAGAACATTCCACTGTCTCAATTCAGCTTGAGGATTTTCAAACACAAACAAAAGAAAAATGATTCAGACAAAGAGGCTACAAGGAGAACTGGATCCACAACGCTTCATCTCATTTCTCTAATAAGTCACAAAATGTCTTCACACCACCAGACCTAAAAGAACAGACTGTGACTGTATGTGCAATTCAATATTCACTAGTATCCAGAGACACTGGAAAAATCATCAAAAAACACTGGTATATTGTGGAAACGGACCCTGTCTTGAAGAACTGTTTCTCCATTTTCTTAGGGACATTCCCTCTGGTAATTATCCATGTGGCCGTTGTCAGCAATGTCATTTTACTCATAAAACCATTTTTTTTTAATCATCCACACACAGGAAAAAAACTCAGAATCAATGGTATTATAACATGTTCTACATCTAATGTTATATGCATGTTGAAGTGTCCATGTAGCTTATGTAGGTAAAACTACAAGATCTTTGTAGACTCGCGTAGCAGAACATCGCAGTAACATCAGGAACAATTATTTCTAGTCCCGTGGCCATGCATTTTCCTGCAGCAAAACACAATATTTCTACCCTTAGATACATAGAAATAGAAGTAGTAAAAAAAACATGTGGAGGGGGCGACACAAACACCATGTTACTCAAGAGGGAGTTATTTTAGATACATACATTGGGCACTCTAGCTCCTAAGGGGCTCAGTGAAGAATTTGATATCAGACCGTGTCTGTGATACTTTCTGATTCTTTGGTGTGTACATGCTTCATGTGTGATTTCCATCAGATGTGGTCATCTGTTGTCACGCCAAGGAATTTGATTTCATGCACACTTTCAATATTAAACCCATACAAACGAGTCTTTATCCGTGTATTAGTTCTGCAGCTCCCAAGAAGTATCGCTCTTGTTTTGATGAAGAGGCACTGAGGACCCAGAGAGGGATCGACAGTGTGAGAGAGGTGTTAGGAGGTCTGACGGAGGATTGGGTACAGACTGACATCACATCTCATGTCCTTGCTTTGTGTGATATTTTTTTCTGTTTTTCTGAGTATTTTTTCTGAGTTAAGAGAGCAATAGAACAACAGACTCTTTCATTCCTTTCTTGAGAGCTCCATATAATGGAAGCAAACATGACCCGCTTGTTTAGTTGAATCCAGTTTTACTTTGTTTTGGGTTTGAGACACTGGGAGATACTCTTGTCTTTAAGTCATATAGATGGTGTTATCATTAGTTTGTTGACTTTACGCAGGCACCTTGAGACTTTGCGCTTGTTCAGACAAAAAGCCCATTCAGATCTGCTGGACACTGCAGTGTTTCTCCAGAATCAGCTGGACACATATGGCAAGCCAAAGTAAAACTGGATTAAACTAAACGAGCGGGTCATGTTTGCATGTTTGAAATGAAAGCGTCTGTTGTTCTATTGCTCTCTTAACTCAGAAAAAAAATGCTCAGAAAAACGGAAAAATAAAACAATTACTCCGAAAAACAGAAAAAATTACTCAATAAAACAGATTTTTGTTTATTTGTCAAGTGAATGCAATACACTTCCGTACCTGCAGCTCTCTGTGGTCCCAGAAAGAGTCTTCTATCGACTGGTGTTAAGGAGAGTAAGGGGCATTCTCCAAATCACAAATAGGCTACATTATGTTTCACATGTACCATATCAGTGTTTCTGATGTGATGTTGTATATGAGCTGACTTTGTTGCCACTAGATGGCGTAACACCTACGTAAGCAAGATGCTTGCCGAGCTGCAGACTTCTCTCCAAGACCCAACAAACAACAAAAGCAAAAAATCAAAACAGACATGTAACAGGCTGAAGTTGACACGGCGTCCCAGAACGTCAACAACCAACACACCCAGGGTACCTTGGACGTCATATGTGGACGTGGAAAGTCCATGACCAAACATGGACATGTGACGAGGTTACATGGTGCGTTCGTTTTGTACTCGGAGGTCGGAAATTCCCAGTTCCCAGTTAGAAGTTTAAACTCGAACGCACCCTGAGATCAGATTTACAACTCGGAAACTCGGAGCAACCGCATCATCCCAGACTTACGAATTCAAGATGGCTGCCGGTCACATACATAGTGAGTCAACACTCTGCTAAAGTACTGTTTATAGCAACTTTATCTTATTTGTTTCACATCAGGTCAGCCTCATCTGCGGCGTTCATCAGTTGGAGTGCATGATGGTTTTGAAGCTGTCTATACTCCCAAAGTTCAAGGGCAACAAAGGCTTTCTTGCAGACGTCCATGTTTTTTTTCAACTTGTCCATCGTTGTCAACTAGAATGCAAAAACTGTTGTCAACTCGGAGGTGACGGTATTCCCACTACCGACTTTCGACCTTCGAGTACAAAACGAACGCACCAACAGTGAGGATGGGTTGGTGTTGCAATGAATCGTGGGGAAATAAATCAGTGTAGTCTGCTGAAGTCTGGAACACAGAGGCCAGAAACCACACCCACCATCAGGACTCTCAGGCAGCCATGTTTATGCAGATTTAAAGATGAACTGGGAGCAAGGTGGGTGTGTGTGTGTGTGTGTGTGTGTGTGTGTGTGTGTGTGTGTGTGTGTGTGTGTGTGTGTGTGTGTGTGTGTGTGTGTGTGTGTGTTGGTGTGTGCGTGTGTGAGGGGTAACTGTGGTTCTTTAGTGTAATAAAACATGCATGTGACTGAACTGAAAAGCTCAACTATCACATATGGGTGTAGAGTTCATGTGTCCACATACTTTTGGCCGTGTAGTGTGCCTCATCACAGACTGAACCAGCAGCCACTAGATGGCAGCACACACCAGACAACAGGCCACAACACCACAGTGTGACTCACATGTGCTGAGAACACTTTATCTTTATGATCCAGGCACAGACGCTCGTCTCCGCCGCAGATCGTACTGCTGTCATTCATTCATCCAGTTCATTTGGTGAGGAGGAAGATAAGCAGTCCTGATGATGAGGTGTTCAGTGGGTAAATCACAGGGATGAAGATGAGTGTGTTGTTGATGGATGATGTCACTCATGTTAGCTGTTTGCATTCATGTCTTTGTCTTCGTCCTCAGTCCGTCTGCTGCGTCAACACTCAGCACACTCACTACATGTACAGTACAGGTGCTGGATTAAAGAACGAATACCACTTCAAACTCCTCCTCCTCCTCCTCCATGTCAGGGTAAACCTTGTGCTTTTAACTTTCCTGCGTTGGTCTGACAGCTTTAGTTACTTTCCACGTCCTTCCTGTCGGTGGTGGTCCTGGCACATTTGGTGCCCCAGGCAAGCCTTCCCTCTTAGCTTTTAGCTTGTACAGATTTTAGGGATATAAAAAATACCCATGTAGGCACCGGGGAAATATTTCTGCTGCAGCTGAAACTCTGCTCATAAGAACGACACAATGAACACTGAACAGTGACGAGGAACAGAGGGAAACACCGAGGTTTATGTACACACGAAACTAATCCAAGAACATGAAACAAGAAACACAAACAGAAGACTCACGAGAGAACAGAACCAAAACCAGGATCAGGACAGTTTCAGTTCTTTTATTAATTATCATGGTTTATTGACTAACATGACATTTTAGATTTTAGGGATATAAAACTACCAAACAATACCAATGTAGTCGCTGGGGAAACATTTCTACTGCAGATGAAACTATCACTCATAAACATGAGCATGTACATTGTTCAAATAATAAATTATTTGATCATGTTTCTTCATTTAGAAAAAATTAAAATGTGTTTATTTTTTCAATTTGATGATTTTTAAAAAAAAAAATATTAAAGAATTTCAGTTCATTTATTAATTATCATGGATTATTGACTAACATGACATTTTAGATTTTAGAGATATAAAACTACCAAACAATACTGATGTAGTCACTGGGGAAACATTTCTACTGCAGAAGAAACTATCAAAATGGCTTTTGACTTAAATATATGACGGAGTATTAGGGCCACATTGAAGAAAAAAAAAATCGGAGATTTTGAGAATAAAGTCGAAATATTACGAGAAAAAACTTGTAATATTTCGAGAATAAAGTCATAACTGAGAAAAAGTCATAATATTATGAGAATAATGTCGTAGTTTTTAAGGAAATAACCAACAACAAACAGAACATCAGATTGTCTTGTCTCCTTGCTCAGTGTAATATTAATGTGCCTGACGCAGCTGGATCTGTGAGCGTTTGGTCGCTAAGAAGGCTGTTAAGAGTGGGTCAGCTCCATCTTACAACTCCTTCTTAGTGAAAGATCTTCTTAAGCTAAGAGCGATCTGGGACACGTGGCCATTATCATGTCAACATACAGGGAACATGTGTCCAGAGTTTATGACATTTACTGGGAGAGCTAGAGCCATTTGACTAAAGCTGACGTTATCACTGCTGTAGCATGATGTTATTAGGCTAAATACTACATTTCTAACAGTGTCTGAGCTGATTTATTGACACAGCATGCTTGTAGGCTGCTGTAACGTTAGGTTTACACAGGAAATAACGGGATGTGACTGAATGGGGTGAAAATATCGTTAGTGAAACAGAAACAAGCGTTAGTTAGGGGACAAGAGCCAAGAGTCACAAAGACTCACGTGTGTTAAAAGTTACTTAGAACCGGTGTATTTACTGTAGGCTATGTGTCCGGGGTCCTTCGCCTGTGGAACGAGTAACGTGATCACTAACTTGTCCCCAAACCAACGCATGTTTCTGCGAGGCCTATGTGTTTCACTAACGTTCTATATGTATTATGAAGGATGTCAGACTGGCCAATCAGTGGCAGAGTTGGTCCCGGAGTTTCGACTGACACAGAACCGGCACGGTGCCAGTTCCCAAACCTAATTATTAGGCTACTTACAACGACATGAAAGACAATCTGATGTTCTGTTTGTTGTTGGTTATTTCCTTAAAAACTACGACTTTATTCTCGTAATATTATGACTTTTTCTCAGTTGTGACTTTATTCTCGAAATCTCCGATTTTTTTTTTCTTCAGTGTGGCCCTAATACTCCGTCGTATATTAGGGCCAAAAATTCGGAGATGTTGAGAATAAAGTCGTAATATTATGAAAAAAAACTTGTAATATTATGAGTTTATTCTTGTAATACTACAAAAATAAAGTCGTAATTTAATGAGAAAAAACTCATAACATTACAAGAATAAAGTCGTAGTTTATAAAGAAATAACCAACAACAAACAGAATGGGGAACCTGCTTGTGGCAGCTGCTCTTTGTCTCAGATGTGTTGCCTCGACACACACATACGAGGTTTTCCTTGTAATATTATGACTTCATTCTCGTAATATTATGACCTTTTCTCAGTTACAACTTTATTCTATACTTATATACTTACTTCATACTGAACGAAGGACTTTTACTTGTAGTGGAGTATTTTCACAGAGTGGTATAAATATTTTTATTACATAAAGGATCTGAATACTTTTCCTGTTCTGATCAAACACAGAATAAATGAGATATGGTTTCATTGACTGACAGTCTGCTCTTAAAAACATGGAGGGGAACACAGAGCTGTGCAGGTGACACAGATTAGATTCTTGGACCATTTTTTGACAGATGGCTTCATGCTCCAGTGTCTGTGCTTCATGATTCTTGGTGCTTCAGCCTTTTCCAAACACAACAACTCTCACCTCCAACTCGAGTATCTTCTCCAGAGTTTAAAGCATCTCTTCCAGTGCAGCCTCACAGTTATTGCACAAGAGCTCTTGTTTGTTTGGACATCGCTCTGCTTCCACATATCATCCACAGACTTATGGGAAAAAATAATTGTGGCTAATTAAACCAAAGGGAAAGAAAACACACTCGGGGGGCTTCATGTTTGAGGCTGTCTGATGCTTTAAGTTGCGTCCCCTCCTGGAGGCAGCATATGGGCACACGAGTGCTGTTCCTCAGGCAGTTTCAGGACGGGCCTTTTGCCATAGATTACTGTACATAACAGCTGCCAACACTCACACAGAGAGACATATTACACTGCTGTTAATGATTTAGGAACGGACCAATAAAAACCCACTTGCTTTATCATCCTTAATTTATTAGTAGAAAACACACACAAGACGGCACAGTGCGCTGCTGGAGAGCCTCCTGTAAAAGAATAAGTAAAGAAGTGGCAGCAGGCTCGACATTAATTTGCTGTGAAACTGACGGTGTCTTGCTGTTGCTGAGATTGGCGGTTTGTTGCAGTTTAATAATTGCAGAGCTGTTGGTGCCAAAAGGCAGGTTTATTACACTTTATTGCTGTTTAGTTGCACCTTCTTAAATCTGAGCCATTTCATTAACTTTAATTAGCAGTGATGTGCTTCATTTAAAGGTGACAGGATTAAACTGTTGACATTTTATTCTAACAGCAGCGACACGCTGTGTGTCTGCTGCTGATGATTAATAATTCAAACCTGTGCTGTGCCAAAAGGTCACTGTAAGGTTCTTTATTGTTCCTACATTTGATTCCTCTCGAGCACCTCCATGAAAGAACCACTCGTACATCACTTCCTCCCTGTGACCTCGTCACATGTCCACGTTTGGTCATGGACTTTCCACGTCCACATATGACGTCCAAGGTACCCTGGGTGTGTTGGTTGTTGACGTTCTGGGACGCCGTGTCAACTTCAGCCTGTTACATGCATTGTCTGTTTTCAAAATACACTTCTGTTTTCACAGGAAATGTACAGTTTGATACAGTCTCTTTCAAAATAAAAGCACTACGCTGGTACAACACCACCAACTGATGTTTTTTTTCCTTCAACAACACACACACATGGTTACGTTTAGGAATAAAGAACAGGGTTTGGCTTTACAATCTAACGGGAAGTGAACACCGGCCTCTCACCTACTCTACTCGGACTTTGGCCGTCTTAACTTTCATTGTTGTCCCGGCATGTTTCTTTGTGATGCCACATGCATTTCCTTATTAACAGGTGGAGTTTATCAAGTTGAAACAATCAAGTCAGTTGGTATAAATAACTTTGAACGCTTGAGATTTACAGATGAAAATACAATAATGTTCTTGCATGAGGCCCATCGTTCACAGTTACTGTACAACATACACAATACACACGTAAAGTGTTTTTTTAATCCTCTGTTGACCTTAAGTTATTAATGCTTCATTGTCATCCAGCAGCAGCAGCAGCAGCAGGACCTTATATGACATATAACACATACAAAATGAGGACAGCCAAACAAGTTCAAGAATGCATGATCAAATTCCTCCACAGCTGTCCCCAAAGAAAATGTGAGTGTCATGTAAGTGACGGTGACGACGCAGTGAGCAATGCAGCTCAGAACAAAAGAGTGAGCACTTGATGGACAGCTCAACCCGACTTGTCTTACTGCAAAGTCACATGACAATGAACCAGCAAAGTCACCCTGAGCAAACTCAGCAGCTCTCCTCCATTAAGACTATCAGGCCGTCATCACGGGCGACATTTTTAAATGTCACAGCTGGAAAATCACAGGTGTAAATAATGAGATGAATGATTCAGTTTCAGGGCTGTGGTGTTGAGCTCACTGTCATGTCAATGTTTCTACTAACAGCTCCTGTTATGACAAGTCAAACGTCTGCTTTGAAAAAGGCCCATTAACAGTGTCGACCTGTGTTTCAAAAACCAGGAAAACCACAGGTGCAATTAATTATTAACTTTCTATTAAATCAGTCCAGGTTTTGAGTTTTGTTGCCCGAGGCATCATTAAAGGCAGCGGTTCCTGGTTCAGATATCTACTCAGTCATCAGTTCAAGGTCCACACAGTTTAATATATTTACCAGCCCCTTTTACACTGCCAGATTTTTGGCGAATGTTGGGCTGTTTTGCCGCCAAGCTGCGAGCGTTTAGACACACAGAGCCGGATTGGCGAGTTGATCCAAGGTGCCCAATTTTCCTCCTCGTAGGGTAGACATATTGGTGGAACCCTTTTAGTTTAAACAGACCGAGGCGGCCTTCTGCAACGGGAGGAGCTGTTGATGACTTGTGGGAGGAGCTGTTGATGACTTGTGGGAGGGGCTGTTGATGACTTGTGGGAGGAGCTGTTGATGACTTGTGGGAGGAGCTGTTGATGACTTGTGGGAGGAGCTGTTGATGACTTGTGGGAGGGGCTGTTGATGACTTGTGGGAGGAGCTGTTGATGACTTGTGGGAGGGGCTGTTGATGACTTGTGGGAGGAGCTGTTGATGACTTGTGGGAGGGGCTGTTGATGACTTGTGGGAGGAGCTGTTGATGACTTGTGGGAGGGGCTGTTGATGACTTGTGGGAGGAGCTGTTGATGACTTGTGGGAGGGGCTATTGATGACTTGTGGGAGGGGCTATTGATGACTTGTGGGAGGAGCTGTTGATGACTTGTGGGAGGGGCTATTGATGACTTGTGGGAGGAGCTGTTGATGACTTGTGGGAGGGGCTATTGATGACTTGTGGGAGGAGCTGTTGATGACGCTGTACGTGCGAGCCACTGGAGGTGGATAAACAGGAAACAGCTGATAGCAGGAATTAGCGAGCAGCTAGTAGCAAGAGGGAAACACAAACCTGACAGACACTGTAAAGATGAGCAACTGGGGAGACAAGGAATTGCGCGCCCTCCTTGTCCTCTCAAACGAAGAGGCCATTAACCATCAGATGACGGGGACGGTGAAGAACGGGCCGACTTACGAGAGAATCACCGAAGGACTGACCAGCCGCGGCTTCCCTCCCACGTCACTGTTTACGTCACACGCTGAGCTACACATTTTGTTACTTGCTCACGCCCCCCATTGCCCCGAAAAAGGCACATTCTGTATAAACAAAAGTAGGTAGGCGGCATTTTGCTGCACTCCCCGATTTTGTTTTTATACTGCCAATGCTGAAAAAAACACTGATTGGGCTTTCCTGCAAATTTGCACAACTCCTGTTTAAAAGGGGCTCGTGTCATAATCGTGTTTGGTCATGTAGTCAAACTAGTTTGCAGTCTCTTTTACGCATCTGTCCGCTGGTCACTAACTCTACAGCAGGAAACAGCACTTCAAAATAAAACATAACGTACCCAATAAAGCGTGTTTTTTACATACATGACGTGTTTGTGAGTCACTTGTAATCCAATCCAAATGGACCCATGACCCACTTTTGGACCGCAAGTCATTTGTTGGGGACCACTGATTAAAGGGATTTTTTGAAGTGGGTTGTACGAGGTATTTATCCACAGTCAGTGTGTTACCTTCAGTAGATGTCAGTCAGCATGCCCCCAGTTTGGAGAAGCAGGCTGGAATCAGACACAGAAGCTAAGCAACATACTGCTGTGGACAAGAACCCCAACGACAACGTGTTCCTGTCATCTAAAAGAATCAATATCTGTTTAAGTGTACGCTACATTTAGAAACTTTATGTTGCCTTATTTTGCCACCAGACAGCAGTTTCTGACAGGAAACTAAAGCTGTTATATTTCTCTCTTCAAAGCCAGAATTCATTGATAAAAACAGGATGGCTCTTTTCGTCTGTGTCTGACACCAGACGTCACTGATCAAGTGCCAGATTTCGACGACTTTGGAGTGTGACCAAAGAAAGGTTTTCCCTGTTTTCTCTAAGAAAGCCCTTTCTGACACAAAGCTATTCACTCTAACCCAAACCACGACTCTTTTCTTAACCAAGGTACCTACTCATGGTAAAAAGCTCTAAAGGAAAATTTCTCCCAACTGTGTATGGAGGAGAAGGTGGTGACATCAGAGGAAGAATAAGCATTTGAAAGATGGAAACATTTCCAGGAAACTCTTCAGAATCGTTGGATGTCAAGAAATAAAGCTCAGGATGAAACCGGCCGTCTGCGACCCAAAGTCAAACATGGAAGCTGTAAGTTTTGCCAGCTTCATGTTGTTTTAGTGTTTTCTGTTTTTACTGTCCTTTGTCAGTGGACAGGGTATCCTCCTGCATCTGCTGATGATGGTCCAGATTAGTGTGTCAGTCTCTGCTTGTTACATGCATACAGTTCAGTCTTTGGCACTAAAACACCTCGATTTAACATTTATGTTCTTGTTCAGCAAAAAGTAGAAAACAAATCGGTCCGCACACAAGCAGCTCTCAGTTAGGAGGACTTTAATGCAGAGTGAAGTTTTGAGCCTATTTTTGAGCTCAAAACGTTGCGTTACATTAAAATCCCTGCAAATGGGAGCCGCTTGTGTGCGAGCCTATTTGTTCTCCACTTTGCCAGATGTTTCCCACTCCACTGGACGTTGGGATGTGCATGTCTTTTGTACTGTTAAAGATTCAGAAAAAAACTCACATGGGAATCAAACAGCAAGCTCGCGAGAGAAAGTCGTCTGCAGTTTGTTGGGCCCATCTACCTCCGCCCCCGCCCACCCTGTAGGTGGCGTTACAATCTGATAGAGCTGGCGGCGTATCATATCACTGTAAAAGGAGTCTTTGTGCTACAATATCTGATGACGAAACCACTGACTAGGAGGCAGCATTTGATGAGTTTGGAATGAGAACGGGTTGACACAGGAGTTGCTGGTCTACTGCTGCCTCAGTCTGTGTTCAGATCAGAATTTGGCATTTAAAAGGGATTCAATTCACCAAAGTCACACAACTGATGAAGGCAGCGGTAGACCAGCAACTTCTGTGCTCAACAAGTTAAAATTACTATTTCTTTCAGGAGTCTTGAGAACACAGATGGTCTAAATGGGCTTTCTGACAGCAAGGTAAAGTGGTAAAGATTTTTTAGGTGACTGAATTACATTCTGTTGCTGCCCCTATACCCAACAGTGCATTGCTCAGCTGGCACTCCTATCTGCTTCTCCAAACTGGGGATGCAGCAATAGATACCTACTGCTGGTAATACACTCATTAAGGGTAATGACCCATAAAACCCCACTTCAAAAGTATCCCTTTAATCTAGTTAGTTTCACGTCTGCTAAAACAAGCCAAAGGGTCTTCTAAATGTCTGGTCTGAATCGGTGCATGAGTTTGTAAACTTGTTGAATTTCCCTTTGGTTCCGTTAGTTTTGCACAAAGACTCAAAATGCATCACTTAAAAGTAAACATGTTCACTATGCTCAGCTGCTAGATGTGTCTGGGGCAGAAAGAACAGACTCAAGTGTTCGTCTAAGTCAGACCTTGATTTATTCCTAACAACAGGAGCCATTAAGCTCAAACCTACAGAGAACAACAGAAGTTGGATCATGTTCCCACAACAAACAAGTCACCCCAGAATGCCTTTGTGACCAGATGGAAACTGTTTCCACAAAAGGGTGTTGGTGCGATTCTTTTGGTCAGCAACAGCTTACAATTGTGGTGTTCAAATGGATCCAAATGAATCATACCAAGGGGCAACATTCAACCAGAGTCTGATTCAACCAGACTGAAAGAAACATGTTTGAAAACACATTCAGAAAAATGCAATGCTGTGACAAAATTTACCAGAATTTCAGGAAAAACATGAACATTCTCATCCCAGCGTGTCAAATATTGCCGCTGTGTCAGTGGACTTATGTTGTTGTTGGTGGCGTTACAAACTGATGCTGCTCAGTAGCATCCACAAAAGGTGCATTTTGCATCAGTGTCTGACCCCAAAATCACTGACAAAGCGGCAGTATTTGATGAGTTGGGAATGAGAATGGGCTGGAAAACCCTGACACAAAATCATTTCTTTAAAAGATCAGTGCGACTGACCTCAGAAATGATCATAGGGGCAGAGTTGATGCCATCATTATTAAGACCAGGACTGAAGAATGGGTAGAGTTTCTCAGTGAAGGAGCAGCCAGTGAAGGAGTAGAGAAGAGCTGCAGCGTCTACGTCATAAAAAGAGACCAGACCCTCATCATAATCCACAAACACTCCCACCTTCTGTGGCTTCGACTTAAGGGAGAGATGTAGAGGGGAGCCAACAAGAGCAGCGTATTCATCTCCATTTTTCAACCACATGGTCCAGTGGCCATTTTCTGGGCATAGTGGGATTATTCCCTTCCTTTTGATTGACTCTTTGGCGACTCCTAGAGTCCATCTAGTCTTTTCTTTAACTTGAGCCTCAAAGTAAATTTTTCCAGAAGAGAAACTCTGTTTCCCCAAAACACAACAACTGGGATTAAATCTCTCAGGCTTGTCTGGTAGATTCTTCTTCACAGCACCGTGATGTACTCGTTTGCCATCACTTGAGAGGATGAGAGCATGATGTGCTGTATTCGGGTCCAGAGTTATATCCACTGCAAACTGCTGGACCCTGTTAAGCTCGGACTCATGGAGCAGCTTCTTTATCTCTTTGCCAAGAGTCTCCTCCAGTTGATCCACAGCTTTCCTCACAGTCCCCTCGTATGATGGCGGATCAATGCTGACCTCTGTCCAGTCCTTGGTGAATGTAGAAGCATTCAGGGATGCAAAGCTCTGGAGGAAGTGAAGGGGGTCTTTTGAGCGTGAGAGCTGCTCCACCTCAGCGCGCCTCCTGATCAGCTCAGAGATTTCCTGCTCCAGCTCTTGGACGAAACCTTTGGCCTCTTTCTCAGTCTTTTTCTGCTTTGCTTCAATCGTCCCAACGAGCTCAGTCTGGGCTCTTTCCAAAGACTGTATTAATGTGGTGAGGACCTGAACGCCATCAGTCATCTCTCTGTCCGCAGCTTCCTTGTTGAGCTTTGATAAGTGTTTGATCTCCTGGATCTTCAGCCGTCTCTCCTGGATCATCCGGTGAATTTCAGCCTCTCTTCTCCCCAGCTCCGCCCTCTGTCTCTCAAACTGTTCTTTCAGCGGTACTACTTCATGCGACTTGTGGTCTAGAACAGGGCACAGCATGCACACACAGATCTGGTCGGTCTTGCAGAAGAGCTCCAGAGGTTTATCATGTATCGTACACATCCTGCCTTCAAGGTTCTCCACAGGATCTGTTAGCTGATGTCTTTTCAGGGGTGCTGCCGTCAGATGTGGCTGCAGATGAGTGTCACAGTAGGAAGCCAGACACACCAGGCAGGACTTCACAGCTCTCTTTTTGTTTTCAGTGCAGATGTCACAGGTGACTTCTCCAGGTTGGGCAGCCTTTTGGTCCGAGCTGCTCCTTCCTGCAGACTCTCTGAACTGAGCAGCCATCTCAGAGATGAAGGTGTTGACTCGCAGGCTGAGCCTTTTATAGAGAGGCTCTTTACATGAGGGACACTGACACTGGGTGCTGCTGTCCCAGTGCTGCGTGATGCAGTCGTGGCAGAAGTTGTGTCCACATGGTAACGTGACTGGATCAGTGAACACGTCCAGACAGATGCTGCACAGGAGCTGCTCTTCAGTCAGCAGAAAGTTGGTCGCTGACATGTCGACACTCTGAAACCAAGAATTCACGCTTCACATTACAACAATATCATGAAACAATTTTGTGTGCATAAAGCAAAAAGTTAAAAGCTAGATTATTGGTATATTACCTAAAATCATAATAACTTTTACATAGCAGACTTCATTAACATGATCACATGTGCAGTGTGAGCACAAGAACAAAGGCCCTCATTTCTCAAACTTACAAACCAACACAGATCTGGACATAGGAATGATCTTATGTTAGGTCTCATGTGTGATTCGTGAAACGCCCCAATATATTCTTTTTTAAAAGGCCCCACTAGAAATGAGCAAGTGCACCATCATGTGCACCTGTACCTGTACCTGTACCTGTACCTGTTCAACCAACTAAATTATGTGTATCTGTAAATGCACTTTGAATGGGTGGAGTCTGAACCTGAAGTAGATGTGGCTCAA